>NW_024704742.1:4334993-4630752 GCF_018977255.1 Callorhinchus milii | reverse complement strand
ATGTGATAAGGCGCTATATCAAATGCGAGGATTATTGTTATATTACCTGAGTCAGAATTCAAATTCACAGAAGTCGTACGCGAAGTGTACAGTACTTTGGTTGGGCTGTGCCTGGAGACTGCAGTACCGTGTATAGTGTTGGTTGACATCAAGTCTCTGCCCAGGCCCTAGAGGTAGTGCAGAGGAGAGCAGAGAGATTCATGTACACATAAATGAACAACTAGCACAGGCTCGGGAACGCTGGGTGGCTCCATCTCTATCCCATGCGGCTGAAAGCCTCATGTGTCACCTCCACATTCAATTTTCAAAGCTTTCTTCCCCGGCCTTCTTAGCCCACCCTGCACAATCTCCAGATTATCTAGAACTTGGCAGCCTTTCCTGCACGACAATCTCCAGTTTATCTAGAACTTGGCAGCCTTTTCCTGCATTTGAGGCGTCTCGACGTCATAAGGCGCTGTGTCAAATGCGAGGATTGTTACTGTCAGTAAGTTGCAGGGTTTGATGTGGGTTGCCAGCGAGTGTGGGTTGATCGGGACTTGGGTCAAGATGTTATTTGGGTTTGGGGTCAAATCGTCCTTCAGATGAGGTGTTAAAACTGAGGCCCAGGATGTCTGTTCAACGTCTCACGGCACGATCGGAAAATAGCAGGGAAGTTCCTCCTGGTGTCCTGGGCAACCAACCACCGACGGATTACATGCGTGTGGCGCGCCCTTCCCCGTCAAGGCGCTCAAACTAACTCGGTTCATCGTCTCCTGATATCTGGCTGCCTCGCACAATTGGCCGCTTCGTTCTTGCCCACGCGTGGACGGTTACTACACTTAACGGCGAAAGCGGCTTGACCAGCGCCACGTCGAGCGCGAGGGGGTTGTTAAGTTATGAACCGGCTCAGGGTTTCGGTTTGGGGGCCGAGTTGTCTCGGTTTAGGCTTTAAATCTGCCGTCGTACGGAGTCCACAAGGTCCGATTTGGGTTAAGAGTTGACCTGAGGGGCGGCGGGAAGGGGGAGAGTGGGGGGGGGGGGGGGGGTCGGAGTGGTGGTCTGGGGTTTGAATTTCGATTGAGGTGGGGGTGTGGTGGGGCGGTGGTGGGGGTTTAGGTCTGCTTTGTGCTGGGGTTGGGGTGGGGAGGGGGAGGTTTGGGTGGGGGTGGGGGAGGTTTGGGTGGGGGGTGGGGGAGGTTTGGGGTGGGGGGTGGGGGAGGTTTGGGTGGGGGGGGGAGGTTGGGGGGGGGTGGGGGGTTTGCTTTGCTGTTCAGGGGTCAATTTTAGGGATGAAATGCAATGTATTTTTTTGGTGGGTGGGGGTGGGGGGAATTGATGGCCCTGAATGGCAGTGCCTCTCACCCATCCACTCCCCCAATCATTTATTTATTCCTTCCCTCCCTCTCTCTCTCTCTCCTTCTCTCCCTTCCTCCTTCTCTCTCTCTCTCTCTCTCTATCCCTCCCTCTCTCTGGCGAGTAACACAACCCATTGAAAGTCCTTTGAGTCAGCAGCACATGAGCTGCTGTAAATAACCCCAGACCCAGCAGAGGGGAGGGAGGGAGAGAAAGAAAGAGGGGGGGGGAAAAAAAGAGAGAAAAAAAAGGTGTGGGGGGGGGAAGCTGAGGACTGGAAGGAGGAAGGGAAACCAAACAAAAATAGAAAGAGTGTGAGAGAGAAAGAGAGAAGAGAGAGAAATAAAATCACAAACTTTTTATTATTATTATTATTGTTATTTATTCTTTCCTTTGCTCCAGTCACTGCCATAAGAAGCAGAGACCAGGGGGGGGCAAAGAAGGGGGAGAGGACTGAGGGAGAGGACTGACTGAGGGAGGGAGGGCAGGGGTGAGGGAGGAGGGAGGGAGAGAGAGGGAGGGAGGGAAGAGGGCAGGGAGAGAGGAAAGCAGGAGGGAGGGAGGGCAGTAGAGGAGCAGGGGGAGAGGGAGGGAGGGCAGTAGAGGGAGGGCAGGAGGGAGGGGAGGGTAGTAGAGGGAGGGAGGGCAGTGGAGGGAGGGCAGGAGGGAGGGAGGGCAGTGAGAGGGAGGGAGGGGCGCTCCGCGGAATATACCGTAAAGCGAACCGACTGGTATATTTAGTGGGCGCACAGCAGTGCCCCACAAGCAGTCGTGGATGCGCTACATCTGGTCTAAAATAAACCCAGTTCGTGCAATCCTGGCTGGACCGGTGAGAATTGATTTCTTTGGGGTGGTGGGGGTGATGGGGGGGCGCAGGGGGGTGGGTGGGGGGTTGCAAAACTGGAGATATGACGCTGGCCACGCTGGTGTCAGGATGCGTTTGGAGACCATGAGCAGTCCACCCCGTTGCTCACCCTGTGCTTGTGACTCTGACGGGCGGGTGTTGTGACAGTCGGGATGAACGCGAGAGAGATCAATGAGAAATCAGCTGCAGACTCGAGCCATCAAACCAGGAAATGAGACATCAGCAGAGCCTCCGGCTCCCTTACTCACAAAAAAACACCCACAAAAAGTTACAGCGCTCTCGTGCCAATTTTCCTCTGTTGTGTTGCGGTCGGATTCTTTTTTCGACCCCCCCCCCCCCCCAAAAAAAAAAGAAGAGGGGTTTTTTTTTGTCTCGCCTTTCCACAGTGAGCCGGGTTCGCCTCCCGCTGATCGGGTCGTGTTTCCAGGAACCACCGAAAGTGTGGAAGGTTTAAAAGGCTCCCGAATCGACTGCTTGCTTGCTGCTCGATTGTGCTGGGCTGCTCCCCGCTCAGGGAAAGGAGGAGTGAGCAGATCTGTCACTTATTTACTAACAGAGCAGTTAACAACCAGCTCCTGTGAGAAGCTTTATCTCGTAAAGATGAAAGGTTTTTTTTTAAAAACAAAACAAAACAAACCCTCATGTGTAGCATTAGGGGAGAGGGGTGGGGCAGAAGGTTAATAAACCAGTGGCCGAGTTAGGACGAGGACGAGCAACAGTAATAGTCCGAGAATAATCCTTGCATTTGATCCAGCGCCCAATCACCTCGTCGAGATGTTCTCAAAGCGCTTCACAGAATAAATGTGCACTGTGCGAGGGTCGTGACTGTGTCTTTTGTGGGCAGAACGCGAGCGACAGCCGATTGCTCGCGGCAGTGCCCCACAAACGGTCGCGGATCGAGTGACCGAATTATTATTATTTTTGGAGGGTTTATTACCCCCGGAAAGCGATCCGCCAATCGACTTAACAACCGGGTTCCTACACGCAGTCATTACCCCGTGTTAGATTGCATCCTCGAATGGGGGGGGGGGTGGGGGAGGGCATGAGGATCACATGGCTCTTTGTAAAATAAAGTAGAAATAGGAGGAAAAGTAAAAACAGGCATCACCTTGCGCTGCAGATTCTGAACTGCGAACTGCTGTTCAAGTGTTTGCAAATTACCACTGGGAGTAAATCATTCCGTCTGACTCTGAGAATAAGAGCATTTTCCCAGGTTTCGCTCTGTAATATCGGAGCCCTATCCTCTCCCCCCTTCTCCTCTCCTCCCCTTTCCCCCCCACCCCCCCCCCCCCACCCCCCGCAATCTTCTCACGTCTCCCGATTGAACGTTTCGAACTGTGTTTCCCCTCCCCTGGGTTTTGTACGCCTTTAAATGCGAGACAAATACCACCCCTCCCCCCCCAGCTGGCTGTAGCCATGTGGAACCAGAAGACCAGCCAGCGGAGCCTGTCGGCACCTGCACGATTCGGAAAAGGTTGGTGGTGGTGGTGGTGGGGGGGCGGGGGGGGGTGGTCTTTCTCCCGTTCGAAAGCTATATTCACGTCGGCGTAACTACTGTAGTCTCAACCCACCAGTGAGGAAGGGCCACACCATGAATGGCAAAGTGTGCGGTGCATTATTTATGAGGCTCTGACCAAGGCAGGCGACTCCATTAGCATCACACTGTCCTGGTGGCTTACATTCTGATGTAAGCTTTACCCCACGTATTTATTTACCCCACGCATTAAATGACATGTTACTTTCATATAGTATTTCACAAATAGCTCTCGCGCTCCCGTTCAAATGGCTTTTACTGCCAGATAATGACTTTTACAGTGATTATCTAACGTGTAATCATTACTCCGTGTTGGATAATTACTGTTAAAAGTCATTATCAGTGGGTAATACGAAATACACAGTCACTACATTCGACAGTAATTCCTGTGAGATGTCGATAAAGTGATAAGGCACTATATCAAATGCAAGGAATATTATCATTTTATTTTACTGTCCAAGGTATACGCTATTAAGACGACAAATATTGCTATAAAGTCGTGCACAAATTAGCGTTCCTCTAAGTCGTGCAATTAAATTGTTCTCGGAGATTTTCAACGATTGAGCCTCACAACGGGAATATCCGAAATTTGGCGAAAATTCAAGGCGTAGAAATGTTGATTGCTCGCATTTAAATTTCAAACAGGTTCTTATTTTTACTGTTCAACACGAAGGTGCGATTTCCGAGGTATTCGACTTGTACACTGTTACTCTCTCGTCTCTCTATCGGATCGGAAGGTTGTGAATTCAAGCCCCTCATGAGGACTTCGAATTCATAGGCTAACGCTGCAGTGCAGTGCTGGGGGCAGAGGAGTGTCTGCATTCTCAGAGGTGCCATCCTTTAGATAAAACCAAAGTCCTATCTGCCTGACATTAAAAATCCCATTGGCGCTATTTGAAAAAAGAAGGGAATTTCTCCTGGTGCCTTGGCCAACTACAAATTGGTTCTCCCAGCAAAGCTCGTCATTCACTTCATGGCTGTTGGTGGAACATTGCACGGTGTCAATCGGGTGGCATCTTCACCTACAAAACGATATATAGAGTCACTACACGTTAACAGCAGTCCCTAAGAAGCCATTGAGACAACATCAACTCGCATTTATATAATGTCCCAAGGCACCCTTCCAATTTCAAAGGCGCTACATCAAATGCAAGTATTATTATTAGGTCATTGTATAAATTTTTGATGGAATGATGATTCTATGGATGGCAGCCAAAGGTGGGGGCGGGTGGGGTCTGTTTTCGATTTTTGCTTCTGTCTATAGGGAGGGAAAGATAGTACAGTGAAACCTCGAGTGATAATAATAATAATAAATAATCCTTGCAATTGATATAGTGCTTTTTACATCTTCTCGACGTCTCAAAGCGCTTCACAGAATAGACTGTAAAGTGAATTGACCGTATATTTGTGGGAGAGTGATGGGAGGGAAGGAGAGAGGGAGGGAAGGGAGGGAGGGAGGGAGGCAGGGAGGGAGGATGCATCTCTCCAGCTGGAAAGGTAACCATCTCTAGTAGTCCAGTGAGACTGATTCCCTCAGTTGGTATTGCGAGTATGTGTTGGGGGAGGGAGTCTGCATCCAGGTTCCTCGAAGATCTAGTTGAGAGATGCGTCCATGTTCCCAGTGGATCAAATATGTCTTTAGACCGTGTATCTTTTGGACAGAAAGGATGGAGGTGTAGTATTTCAAAGGGAGTGAATGTTACTTGAAGGGAAAGATCCATTTAATTTAAGTTAAAAGTCTTTGAAACTGGAGTCTTACAATGACATTGAAGATTCATGGCTGCACTTTGACAGTCAAGTGCTGAAACTTGCCAGCACAATAAATCTGTGAGGCTGATGCTTCTCATAAATCTACTGACCCCAATATAACTTGTAGGAGCATATAGCTCCTTAGTTCAGTCCGAACACCTTTTTTATTTAGGGTGGCTTACTGTTTTAGGGTCTGCTGTTTAGTAACATGCCAATTAAGTTTAAAATGCATTGTTATGATTGCAATTTTTATTTCATTTCGTACATAAATACAGAAAATACAGAAGCACATAGTCTGATCAATCCCTGCATTCAAAAACCCAAAGGACTGAGGCCAATTGTAGTGCCTGACCGTTGCCCTCACTGAATTCAGAACAGACCAGGGACTGAACCTGGAACCTTCTTGTCTTTATGACTCAGTATCATGCCATCCAGTGCATCAAAGTAACTAACAAATTGCCGTGCTTTTTTTAGAGCTTCATCACATAGAAACATCTCAAAGGTAATTACTTTCAAGTGCAGTAGGGCTGCATTTTGTCGTCAAACATGACAAGAATTCGCGCCATCAATGTCCCAAAAAAGCTATCAAGTGAATGACCAATTAATGCGAAGGGTAGTTGTTCAGGACAACAGGAGAAACTCCCTTCATCTTTCAAATACTGTAATATATTCTTTAACTAACGCTGCTGGTAATGCAACACTCTCCCACACTACAATGGAACCATTAGTCAATATGAACTCAAGTCCCAACCTGGACTTCAACTCGCAATCTTCTGACCGAGGTGCGGATCGATCCCTGACCAGCCAGCGCCTTGGGACGTCCTCCTGACCTGAAAGGCACGATACAAATGTGACTTGCGGTTGTTGGAGAGGTGAGAGTGCTAACAATTCAGCCAGGTGGCTATCATTTCAGCCAGTTCCTGTATATGCATCATGATGCTTCCTGTCAACAAAAAGATGGCCTAAAAGATGACTCCAAGGCTGTAGAGATTATACAGGAAACCAATATTCTTCATTCTGGCGTTAACGCCAACTTTCATTTGGAGAGAAAGCACTCCGGAGACTGCAAGGCCTCAGTAATGTTATTTCCTCATGAGATCTGAGACAACGTGAATGACATCAACATCTTTGGAACTCCTTTGTAAGATAATTTTAAGCCTTTTTTTAATTTTCCTACTCCACAGCCCCTGTGCTCTCGTGTATTTTGTTTCCAGCTTCATGTTATTTAATTGTTTTGTTTTCGAACAAACTCATTTAACTGGATAAAGCCTGGGTCAGTTCAGCTCTAGTTGTACCTTATCAGAACATTTTCCAACATGGATTGGGGTGCAGCTGGAGACCGTGTGATGAATTTTCAATTCAGCCAGTTCCTGTATATACATTACTATGCTTCCTGTCAAAAAAAGTAGATGCTACAAGGCTATGGATCCACGACTGTTTGTGGGACGCTGCTGTGCGCAATTGGCTGCCGGGTTTCGCCCACAAAATATACAGTCAATTCACTTTACAGTATATTCTGTGAAGCACTTTGAGACGTCTTGAAGATGTGATAAGGCGCTGTATCAAATGCAAGGATTAATATTGTTATCACATAGGGACATTATTTAAAAAGGTATGCGTCTGAAAAAGCAAAATTCAAGTTCTTAAGAGACATAACTTGGTTATTATAATTTAAGGCCACATAATAATAATATTATCTTACTGTTGTGTTATAAAAACCTTTACTGCTACTCCCTTTCTCGAGTTCTCGCTCTGTGGACATGAAGCACTTTGGGATGTTTTCCTAACTAAAAGATACTATATAAGTATAACAGGCTGTTATACAGAACAAAAAGGCCGTTAAGCTTATCATTGTGTGCACACATTCACTGTTACGTGTTACCAATATGCATTACCTTGTCTTCGTCCACATTAAAATTCATTTGCTGTTCCTTCGCCCATTTGCTCACTCTGTCCAAAGCTTTTTGCTCAGTGTGAACAGACACCTGGAATAGAATGCTTCAGTGGATTTAAAATGTGGGACCCACAATAGCATTCATCACCCACAAAATACAGACAATTCACTTTGCAGTGAAGCACTTTGAGACGTCTCGACGTGATAAGGCATGATATCAAACGCAAGGATTATTATTATTATTATTTCAAAAGGGGGATCAGTTCCAATGCTGCAGTTTAAGACCAAGGACCTCACTGGTTTGAATCTCAATCCAGGCTCAGTTTGTTGGCCTGTGCCAGGATTACATGGGAAGAGACTAAATTGGCTCTGGTCTTCCCAGGATTAGGGAGGGGGAAACCAGGAAGTATTCCTGCTCCTGGTCTCTGTACATCACCGCCTCCTGGTCGTGCATCAGTGTGAAAGCTGGTTGAGAAGAGGTGAGACTCAACTGTGATACCCTCTACAGTTTTGTGGTTTACCAACACTCACCGCCAAGTGAGTAAGACAGGGCTCATTTGGTAGTGATACTGGACGGCAAGCAGTACCCATGGAACGGCACCCGAGTTACAACAACAACAACTTGCATTTATGTAGCGCCTCTCACGCAGGGTAGCGTCCCAGAGCGCTTAAATAGATGTGCACCATGCTGATCTGTTCCAATGTAACGACCTTCAGGCTGTGTGGTTTGGAGACGATATCCCATAGTTCAGGGCCTGGTTTCCTGTAGATTTAATATTGCCGACAACAACAACGCACCCTTCATGTAGAATAACGTCTTGAGCACTTGAACAAGGAGTTTGGGGAAATGCGCAGGTGAATGCCCTGAGTAGATTACACATGCACCACACAGACATGATGGTCTAACGGCCTTCTTCTGTGCCGTAAATTTCTATTGCTTCTAAATCCAAACTTTGTTGAGACTCTCATCATTGCCCTCAGGAGGTGCCTTTTCCATTTATCAACACCCTAAGCTTCTTGCTGCTCCAGCAGTTTTCAATCCAATCAGCTAATTTGACATTTATTGCATGATCTTTAACCTTCTTTAAAAATCTCACAAAAATGCAAATGCTTCAAGGAGATGTTAGACAAGAGTTTACGACTACAGTGTATCTGATGCAGGTTTGAAAAACAGTCAAACGTGTTATCCCAATAGGAGCAATGCTGCCTGGAGAGATTGAATTACACCAGAACCTGAGTGGTTGCTTTTTCTCAGATGTAAACAGCCACAACATTAAAATAAGTGGAATAAAAGTGAACAAAAGGGAAGAATTATGGGGCTTTAATATTGCTGTGAACTTTATGTGCATTGGCAAACAGAGGCAATTATAATGTCTTTTGTGTGCTTTTAAGGTGTATTTTAATTTGAGTTTATGGAATGCATATGTAAAATTATTCAATAATCTCACCACCACAAAAACCTGGACTTACTTATATAGTCACTTCTATGTAGAACGGACGTCGCTGGGCACATAACAATTTTGACAAGGAACTATAAGCAAATAGAGATGTTGAACATTTGTTAAACAAGTTATTTTGAAGGCAGGGATAAGGAAACAAAGAGGTTTTGGAACAGAGGTCTGGGGTGCAGTGGCTGAAAGTTCAGCCTTCAATGATGAGATGGAATCAGAATCGGAGGAGCACAGAATCGGAGGACAACAAAATAGGGTTTGCTTCGATTGCGTAGGCGGTGGGGGGAAGGGACGACATGTGTAACCGTGAAGAGGTTTGAGAATTAGAATAAAGCGGCAAAGCGGCACAGCGTATGGTACGACAACAACAACTTGCAATTATGTGACGCCTTTCACTCAGGTTAGAGTCTTGGAGCACATGAGGTACCTGCACATTTACACATTGGGACCAGTTATCTTTACTTCAGGCTCCTTTTCAATACTCGGACTATCTGGATTAACCTTTTCCTCAGTGAAAACATATTTATGCTAAGGATTAAAGAAAGGGTTAGCCCCGGCCGGTACCGAGCCACACAGACCAGGAACATTCCAGGCTTGGTCCCTGGCCTGTGTTGACTTGGTTGGTCTAACATGGTCCAGCAGTGAAATCGCTGCTCGGAAGGGAAAAATTAGCCAGCGTTCCTGCACTTTATGCGCATTGACAAATAGTGGCAATTATAATGTCTTTTGTGTGCTTTAAGGTGTATTTCAATTTGAGTTTATGGAATGCATATGTAAAATTATACAATAGTCTCACCACCACTGAAACTAAAGGTGTGCATTAATGTGTGTGGGTGTCAGGCGAGGACTGGATCAGGCTCTGCTGTGATGTCCACAATGGTCAAACGGCCCATTAGCGCTCATTTCCTGCGATCTAACACGAAGAATAGCCAATTGGACGAGGTGCTGGAGAGTTGCCAGTGACTGTGGAGTTGTCTCTCTTTATACGTCGCTGCCTCCAAAAGAAGCTGGAAAGAAATTTAATATTTAGGGTTTGAACAAATTTGATTCTGGACCACATTAACCGGTTTGCGCTGCTGGAGGTTTTTTTTTATTCGATCAATAACACTCTTGTCTGAGAAAAATTCTGTAAATTAAATATAAATAAACCAAACCCGAAGGAAGTTTTTTGCAAAAGTTTGAAATAGGTATTGGTATTTCACCCTCTTGCCTCCGCTCGACTGCCTCCTATTTGTCGCTCGTCCCCTCCACTCCACCATCGGTGGCCACTGGGCCTCGAAACTCTGGAGCTCTCTCCCTCAATCCCTCCGCCTTGCCCCCTCCCTCTCCACTTTCAAATCTGGCCTAAAGACCTTCCTTTTTGATCGTGCTTACGGTCACCTCCCTCCCCTCTGGCTCGGCCACTGTCCGCCACTGTCAAGCGCTCTGCGACACCTCCCCCACGTGAAGGGGGCTATATAAGTGCAAATTGTTGTTGTCGGTAGCAGTGGTAGCTACCAGAGCGAACACCGCTACCGCTAGAGCAGTCAGAAGCTAGCACCAAACCGAGAGTTTCGCTAACCAGGTTCACCACTGAGTGAAGAAAGGGTTAACGCTGAAGTGAACTAGAATATGAGTCACATGAAGAACATTCAGTGCCAGGGAATACAGCAGTTTAGTCACAAGCAAAAGCAAACAGTCTATTTCTTGCTCATTCGCAGAGCCGGTGATGAATAACTCTGTTCATCCCAGCTCCACGCAACACTCCCAGTGCAGTCACTCTTTATTGTTAAGATAAGATAAATGCATCGTCCATACTACCTGTTGCAAATGACATCAAATTAATAACCTGGAATGTTGTACCTGGTGCAGTGAGCGAGATTTATAATTATACCGATACTGTCAGAGAATGCTACTAAAGCATGTCATATATAATTAGGCCGTTTGGGCCTGCAAAATCAGTTTTGCTATTGTTTTTCTCCACTCCTGCTCACTTCCCACGCCCTTTAACAGCCATTTTTTTTGAAGCATCCACAGTAGAAGGTAACACATCAGCTTGCCAACTCCTTTAATACACCTTTATAACCGCCCTCCTAGACTTTTCGAACATACTCCTCGCCGGTCTTCCGAGTCCCAACACCCATAAGCTCCAGCTAATCCAAAACTCAGCCGCCCTCACCTTCACTAACTTTACGTGCTCTATGAACTCAGTCCTCACCTCACCCCACTTGCTCTGTCTTCTAGTTGATTGAACGGAAGCTCCTAACCCACATTTCTATCTTTAAATCACGACTTGAAACCTACCTCGTCAACCAGGTCACTCACTCCATGGCTGTTTGTGGGACATTGCTGTATGCAAACCGACTGCCACATTTCGCCCACTAAATGCACAGTCACTACACTTTACAGTGAAGTATCTTGTGAAGCGTTTTGGGACGTCTCATCGACGTGATAAAGCGCCTATATTAAATGCAAGGATTATTATTATTGTAAGATTATAGCATTTTACATAATCTGTTCCTTCTTCTCTGCCCAACAGCTGACCCCCATCACAGTGAAGTGCTTCACACCAGATGTTATCCTGTGTGAGGGGGTGCTCTAGAAATACAAACTGTTGTTGACTCTTTGCATTCCCGACGCTCCACATTCTCCACAATTTGCATCAGGCTCTGAAGCTGAAGTCAAGGCAGGCTGCAATGTTGGGAAAAACATTTTAAGTCTGCACATGAGGAATTCAGGATCAACAGCTGCTGGAAGGAGTCCAGGTTCATGAACACATGCTCGTATATCCAGGTCTTGGTATTCACCTTAATTGGTATGGTGTTACATTGTCGGAGGTGCCGTCCTTTGTGCTGTCCGGTTGGAGGAGACATTAGACCGAGGTCTTGTCTGCCTGTTCAGGTGGACGTCAAAGATCCCATGGCACTATTTGAAAAGAGAAGGGAGTTTCTCCCGGGGGCTGGGGAATGAACCCAGGTCCTCTTTCTTGCGAGGCGAGTGCTCTAACCGCTAAGCTACAGGACTTTTTTTAAAACAATTTCAAGAGGGGTATGTATTCAGGCATATGCGAGATAAAGGCTTGAAGGGGCATGGGGAATGAGGCAGGCCAATGGAATGAAATAAACAGCTTGCTCTGAGAGCCAGTGCAGACTTGATAATGGGCCAAATGGCCGTCTTCTGTGCTATAGATTTCTATGTTTATGCAAAGAAAGTTGCTGCTGTAGCCATTCAGCAATGGGTGTGACTGGGTGTCTTGACTGAAAAGACCGACAACGAGAGAGAGAGAGAGAGAGAGAGAGCTTGTCAGTTGAATGGCAATAACCTTTTCTTTCATTGTGGAATCGGGAGCCTATTGGAGCAGTGTGAAGGTCTCTTTTCAATCGTTGCTACTTCCCTGTAACTGGTTCAATTTTTGATGCAAAAATCATGTTGAAACCAGGAAGCGTGAGTAGCCAACAACTACTTAGATTAAACATGTCCATGATCTTCGAGGGTTTAAGGCACCCAATTGAAAGTTAGAGGGATTCAAATCTACAGCCTTAAAGATTACAATAACTAATACTTGATATATCACCTCCCAAACCAACAATTGTCAAAGTATTTCACAGCAATATGCTACAAAGTGCAGTTAATTTGTTGGTGAAGATTGTGACTGAGGTGTGTTACCTGTTCTAAGAAATGTTAATGAACAGCAATGGAAAAATATAGTAGTAATGGAATATATATTTATATTAGTAATATAATAGTAATGGAAGATCAAATGGACTGTTGGGCTTCCTTCATCCGAATCAATCTTGTTATCTATACCAAGATGGAGAAAGTATATTCCTTGTATCTGCTAAACGTACAATAATTTTTAAAAAATAATCTTCTAAAGGGATTGCTCACAGAGTATCTGTTTGGCAAGTTATTACTACACTTGAAAAGGATCCTTAGCAGCAGCTCAACAACATGAATTATTTGTGTGTACCCGGTACCGCTTGCAGCTGTTCAAATTCCAGCAACAACTTAAATTCACTGTACAGACATTTCACGTAAAACAGAGTTAAAAGCGCTTTACAGAACAAAATGAATTTGAAGTGAATGCTGTGTGAGCAAATACGGCAGCTAACTTGTACCAGCAACATCCTACAATTCCACTCCTACTATTAGCAGAAC
Source organism: Callorhinchus milii (assembly GCF_018977255.1). Classification (NCBI taxonomy): domain Eukaryota; kingdom Metazoa; phylum Chordata; class Chondrichthyes; order Chimaeriformes; family Callorhinchidae; genus Callorhinchus; species Callorhinchus milii. The sequence goes on along the minus strand of NW_024704742.1, from coordinate 4,617,790 downwards.
TGTTTTATTGCTCCAAAATATTTGGTAACTAGATCTCTAGGTTCCCAAAGCATATTGAAAAAGTCTGGCAAACATGTGTGTTTATCGTGGGATCCTTAGCTGGTTGATGGCGCCATCTTAACACTTGGCTTCTCTTCCTTCTGACTGAGCCATGGCTCCAATAACCAAACTGGACTGCTGGGGGAAGGGGGAGAAAGTGGGGGAATGGGGGAATGTGGGGGAGGGGGGGGGTGGGTGGTAAAGGGCATCTTGTGCTGCTTCAGTTGCGCTCAGAAATTCCGGAGGAGACGTGCATCTTTTCTAGCACATCTGACAAGTGGGAAGCGGTACTATCTGGCAGCGTGAGAGGTGCTCTGGCAGCTCAATGATGCCGTGGCTCCTGGCCTGCAACACAGGGAGAGGAGCTTGTCAAGGCAGGAACTCACTTCTCCACTGCGTGAAGGAACCAGCATTCATTAGCTCTGGAGGACAATGTTTAGGTCTATTCTGAATTAACATTCTCAGACCCTCCTTTACGCTACATTTATTGTCAGCAAACCCGTCTCATCCGTGTCAATCACCTGCACGTTATTTTTGAAGATTAGGAGAAAGTCCAGAAATATTCACAGCCACTTTCGTGGGGAGAATCCATGTCTGGAGGAGAGCAATTCTTAATCGCAAAATCATAATGGCCTGTTCCATTAGTCATACCAACAGGAAGAAAAAAACATTAGTAGATTGATAGAAACAAAGATCATTTTATATAAAACTCTCTTCCTGTTAGGAAGGGAAGGAATAATTGAAAGAGATGTTAGAAATGTAGACACAAACACAGTAAGTCATGGTAATAAAACCTCACATTGGCTTACCAATACCTCTTCGTTTCTCTGTTATTTCAATGGAAGGCTGCTTATTTTGCGTCCATTATCAGGCCTGACCCCCGGAGGTCAGAAAGAAGCCAATATACCCTTTGAGTCAGCTTATTTTGGGACAGTCAAGGTTTTGGTTTTGTGGTGCTTGTCCAAAATGCAATTACTGCTCTATTGGTAGAGGTAGTACTACTCGTAGACTCTACACTGCATTGAAGCTCCACATCGGGACTAGGAATCGTATAGTCTACGCTGGTACTCCAATGCAGTGCCATTGTTGTTCCATTGTTGGAGGTGCCATCCTTCGGAAATGAGTCCCTTGTACTGTTCCTGGCAAAAATGCCCAGCTAAGACTATCTATGAGTTAAGGTTTTGGCCTGTTCAGTTGAGGACAGTCTACTCCTCCAAGTCTGTCTTAGATTACCACAGCCTTCCTGTCATTGCCAGATGTGGCTTCTTACAACCAGTTCAATGCTGCTTAACATTCCCTCCCAACCTGACAATATATTTAGACATGGTACGAATGCAAAACTCACTCAGGTATTGGCCTTGAAAGAGTGAAAAGCCTTGTGAATCCAAAGGTACTCGGTTCCTGAACCCTTCAACCTCAAGTCAACACTAAATGAAATGGGATCTCCAGCAAGATTTAATCCCCAAATTTCTGACTCATTGTAATATATTCCTTTTTTATTTTATGCTTATTACCTTGTAGGGCTCTAAGGTGTCAGTCAGCATGGCTCAGTGGGTGACCATCTTACCTTCGCCTGAGAACGTTCAAGCCACTTGTTGAGACCTGAGCTTGTAGACATGAGAGTGCAGTCGTGCACCATCGGTGGCCGTGCCTTCAGCCACTATCCCCCAGAGCTCCAGAACTCTCTCCCCCAATCACTCCTCCTGGCCCCCTCCCTCCCCACTTTCAAATCCCGCCTAAAGACCTTCCTTTTTTGATCGTGCTTACAATAACCTCCCCCCTCCCTCTCCCCCCTGGCTCGGGATCAGACTGTTAAGCACTCCGGGACTCTATCCGGTGTGGAGGGCGCTATGTAAATGCAAGTTGTCGTTGTTGTTGTTGTTGGGGGAGCTGCATTGTTGCAGGGCTGTTTTTTGGGGGTGAGATATTAAATCAAGGTTTTGACTGTTTACTCTTTAAAGATCATTTGACGCTATTTAAAAAGAGAAGGAATTTGCTCTGTTCATTAATTCTCCAGATAAATTGATTATTCAGCTGTGGGTCTTTGCAGTGACCCTAAACTGAACGTGGGACAATCACCGGTGCTATGTGCAGATCACCTTGGTTTTATGTTACATTACAAACTGTGTTCAATTATTGGTCACGTTTTACAATAAAAAAAAGTCATATTAATCCACCAAGCCAGCCCGTTTACTGTGTTATCCGAACACTATTATCGTTTAAGTTGTCGTGTCCTTTTACCGTTCTGTTCAATAATCCTGTTATTAACATTGTGCTATTCTGACGTGTAATGCTGGAACTGTTGCCACCAAATACGTATTGTGGGGCGTGAAGGGTTTAGTTTGTAAGTGTCTGCGGGTGCGGGTTGACTGTGTGGTGGTTCATTGTGCGATCAGGTATCTCGCTCAACACTATGGATGTTATCAATCTACACTGACAGGTTTATAAACATTCGTAGATATGGGGAGAGAGGCGGAAAGTGGGATTAATAACAAACCCAAGGGTAAAATTCCACCTGGATCGAGCATTTCAAAAGCATCCAGGACATGGGAAATTATTAAACACAGCCTTAATTTTTTCAGCCGCTTTTCTGCGAGTTCTTTCAGGAGCTGCAGAAAATGAGATTCAAATTAAAAACTGACTTCAACAATTTGTTGAATTCTGAACGCTCTGAAATGCTACGTTAATAATAATACTAACTGATACAGTGAAATTTAGACCCCTGGTGGAGTTTAGAAAAAACGGTAACATTGGCAATAATAATCTTTGCATTTGATATAGCGCCTTATCACGTGTTCGAGACACCTCAAAGCACTTCACAGAATATAATGTAAAGTGAATTGACTGTATATTTTGTGGGTGAAACGCGGCAGCCAATTGCACACAGCAGCGTCCCCACAAACAGTCGTGGATTGAGTGACCATATTATTTATTTATTTTATTACTTTTTTGAAGGGGTTATTACCCAGAAATTTCTGTTTCTAAGTTTGCTGCAGCCAACTGTAACCCTTCCCAAACGCACAGTGTGTACCATGTCACTATGTAAAGTTCCGAATGGTGCAGTTATTGTCCTGGTGTTGACAAAATTAACCGGGTATTACATTTCCAGATGAAAGCAGATTTCTGCCTTTCCCACTTCTGGGAACGTGGAGACAATAGTTATTGCGATTTTTAATGAAATTTCATCAGTGGCAACGAAAAGGCTCAGAACTCATGCCGAAACCACATCCCCTGTCTCCATCTGTTGCTAACCCCTGCCACTTCTCTGAGTCCAATCATTTTCTCTCTTATTTTGGTCAACCGGATGTATGACACATGCAGAAACCCATCACCATGCTTAAGAGTGTCCGAACCAAGCTGAGAGTTTCATCTACACTTGGAAATTCTTGTGCCTGGAGTGGAATAACTACTGTCTCTCAGACAGCTTACACACAGCTTACCTAATTGCAGAGAGTATTAGGCATACGTTGGTCAGAGTCAAGGCTTGGGAACCTCAGCCTGTGCTGGGGGCGGCAGCTAAAACCATATAACCATTGAAAACACTGCCTGGCAAGCTTCCCACATCTCGTCAAGCCAGGACCACCCTACCCATTAGCGCTTTGGCTTGCAGTGTTAACGTGAGCTGAGTAGGAAAAATCCCTGCCCTTAAATCATGCCAATGAGCCAGGCTGGTTTGTAACCAGCAGTGCCCTGGAGCACAGCAAACCTATCTGTCTTGGAAACCAGACTACCAAGAGCATTGCAGAGGATTGACTTGATTCCGACATTCCATTGTCAAACACATCACCTTGGAGCCAGTTCAGCTACACGGAGACCTCACTTACCTCCCACGGAAGGGGAATAATCACTAGTTCGTCATTTGACATTCGACAAGTGCGGTTGGAAGCCCACATCATAATCCCTTAATCCCAGGCACGTTAGAATAGATTGTAGAAGATGTGCGACTTGATTTAGGCAAATTTAACCGAAATACTGTCAAAGAAGTAAATCTTGAATAAAATTGACACTGACTACACTTTCAAAGTAACTTTTTGTTAAGCACTTTTTAAGTATTTGAAAAAAATGATAAGCTGCTGTGTTCGTGCACATATTTATTATTCCAGATCACGCGTTTGAGTTATTTCTTCGACGAAGAGAGAGTGGCTTTCAGGTTCATGCTGAGAAACAAATATCTTACAAAATAAAACAAAAATAAACTTAGAGCCGGAGCCTAATGAGCAACCTCTCTTCCATTCAAAAATCCTGGGTGTGAGGAGCCTGGAGGGTTACATGCTGGTTTATTCTAGCGTTACATTAAATAAGGAAGTCTTAAATACAAATTTACATTTATATAGTGCCTCTCACATCAGGAAGACATCCAAGGTCATGTTTGCCTGTATAACATTTAATTCTAATCAATTATGTTTTTAGAGCACTTTGAGTTGTTAAAAGATGTGCCAGGAAAAGACTAATGCATCCAGCTATGGCCTCAAACCATGTGTAATGGAAGGTCAATCCTACACTGTCCAGATTTGTTCATCTGCAGCATGATGGCGATCAGGAATGAGCATCTGATTGATCTCCTTTGGTAACCAAGGGGAATTGAGGCCATTTGTAGCTTCAGCTGAAATCAACGAACTCAGCACAGGGTGAAATTTGAACGGCAACCATTACCTCTTCATGGCCAAGTACCGAATTATCAAGTGACTTTAATGGTTAAGACATCAAGAGGCTTAATTCAGCAATTATTGCTAACTGTGAAGAAAGCATTGTTTCACTGCAAATCATGTTTGTTGTGCATTGCAAAATATATTTTGCCTACCAAATCACAAAATCACTACACTTCACAGTAAATCTTATGAAGCACTTTGAGACATCCTCCTGATGTGAAAGGCGGTATACAACAAGAACTTGCATTTATGTAGCGCCCTTAACGCAGGGTAGTGTCCCGGAACATTTCACAGTGATCATTACATATAAATATAAAGATTATACAATTTTATTTGAAGGACTAGTGGCTTCAGTAGATCTCTAAACCAGCTTTTTGCCACCCAGACAGAGATTAAACAAATGAGTGTACAAAATGATAAGTACCTGAGAGAATACAGGAAATGTTCATTACAACATGAGGAGGCTCATTACATGAGGGTGGCTGGCGTATCTCAAGTTGTCCTGTAAAGGTCCTCTGACTATCCTGAAGGCGGATGCCCATCAGATAGCTGATGAGGCAACTCTGAGGCTTGGGTTGACAGCTGCTGGAAGGCGTTACCTGGAGTCCAAATTGGTGAACACCCATTTGTACATCAAGTGCCTGGAATCCACCTCGGTTGGTTTGTAGAGAGGTCAGCGACTGCTGCTCAAGCTTCACATCTCCAAATTGGCGGAACCATCGCTCAATGAGAAGGGATGTGTGTCCGAGCTGTTGACAGGAAGATGCTCCCATGTATTTCATGCTGAACTGTGTTGCCCACCAGGAAGCTCCTGCTACTTGCCATCCAGCTAGTGAGGGCTCAAACCCATGCTTGTCGGATGTCAAATGAACAACTAATGACTGTTGTTCTTGGAGGGGGGAGTTAAACTCCAACAGTACCCCAACGCACAGTCTAGAGTGCCCAAGCCTTTGTCTTGTCAACTTGCAACCTAATAATCTCTGGAATAGGTAAGCAAGATGCCTCCCTCCAGAGAGAGAGAGTGCATTCCGTTCCAATAAATACCTTTGGAATTTCAATGTGTAAGTGAGATACATGGCTCTCTCTGTTTGGTTTAGATCCTCTTTAGCATACTGATAATGGGTTTCCTCGTGTGTCAGACACCCAGCTGACCAAAAAACATTCCAACAGATGAGCTCTGAGCAGCCAATGTTTACTCACTCACAGGTCTCCAGGACAATCCAAGCCATCTCCACCAACTCAAGGCGACTGAGACTTCTGAGTAAGATCACTTGGCTTACTGGGTGGACGTGTCTGCACCAGGTTCATCATTCTATCCCTCAAGAAATCTACATTGAACATTACCTTGTTTCAGCCTGGAGCAGTGATAGCGCTCTCACCTCTGAGTCCAAAGCTTGTGGGTTCAAGCCCCATTTTGGGACTTGGAATCACATTGTCTCAGCTGACACTCCAATGCAGTGCTAGGGTATGTGCTACATTGTTGGAGGTGCCGTGCTTCGGATGACATGTTAAACCGAGGACTCGTTTGCCTCTTCTGGTGGATCCCATGGCACTATTCGAAATGAGAAGGGAGTTTCTCCTGGTTTCCTGACCAACAATTTCCTGAATAAAAAATTGGTCACTCACTCCATGGCTGTTTGTGGGACATTGCTGTGCGGAACTGGCTGCTGGTTTCGCTCACAAAACATTCAGTCAATTCACTTCACAGTATATTCTGTGAAGCGCTTTGAGCCATCTCGAAGATGTGATAAGGCGCTGTATCAAAAGCAGGCATTATTATTATTATTATGTAAACACTTGAGCATCTGGTTTGTTCTCCATTCAGTTGCAAAAAGGAGTGATTTGACGATGAACAGTTTCGTTTGGCAAAGCTCCAGGGATTCAACTAATCTAATTTGCAATTGCTGAAGGTCAGATGTTTAGAAGAGAGGTTCAGATGAAGCTCATTTGATTTTCTCTTTTCAGAACACCCGCCCAACTGTCCTTCCATCACAGCATCAAGCTCTTTCATACATGGATTCAGCATTATGGCCTCAACTGTCCTTCCTGGCAATCTGCCCCAGTCATTAATTACCTGCTATATAATATTTCCTGAAATTGTCCTATGTCGTCCTAAAACCTGCTCTGCTGGCTTGGTGTATCTGGAAGGATTGTTCTGGATTTACCTTCTCAATCCTATTTAGAATTCTGTATACCTCAAAAAGCCTCCTCCCTCCACCCAGAGACATTTCATTTTAAGACTGAAGAGCCCTCACTTGTCTCATCATTGTTCATAGCTCATCCTCTGACAATAGGAATCAGCACTATTGCTCTCCTCTATACTCGCTCCAGGGCCTAGGCAGCTGCCTTATGTCACAACAACCGGAACTGTACATAGTCCTTGGCCTAACCAGATTACTGTACAGCTCAAGTAACATTTCGAGTTATCTGAACTCAATGTATTTGGCAATATGGCCCGGTACCCAGCTGCCCCACACTATACAAACATAGTGAGAGATTTATCAGCTGACAACCCATAACACCCTTTCAACTTCCTCTTCATCAAGTTTTATCTCATTTGTGGAGCTTATGTGCCTCCTATTGTTATTCCCTACTTTGCTTTATCTGTACTGAGCTTTGACACTGGTATTCACTGAGTGGAGGGAACAGCCCGGTTGATAGGGTTTGAGCAGGTCATAGAGGTGTGTGTGTGTGTGGATGGGGGGGTGGGGGCGGGAGGCCCGAGAACAGGGAGGGATTTGAACGCGAAAATGAGGATCTTGAACTCGATCCACTGGGGGATGTGGAGAATATAGGGATGGGGGTGATATGCTCACAGTGCAAGTGTGGGAGAGGACATGGGCTACAGAGTTCTGACTAATCTGCAGCTGGTGTAGGGAAGAGTTAGAGAGTCTGGTGAGCAGAGTGAAGCCTAGATGTTACACAAGCATGGGCGAGAGTTCTGATCAGACCAAGAGAAGAGATAGTGGTGGAGGTGTGCATTGTTTCGGAGATGGGGGGTGAGAGGAAAGCTGTGTGGGTTGGAGCACGGATGTGGGTTTTCAAACTTAGTTGGGAGATGAGGGAGAGACAGGGTAATAGCTCAACGTAACCAAACTCTTCTCTATTTACTCCACAAATAGACCAATGGGTCTCGTTTTATCTTTGTTTGTTTTTTTGCAAATTGCACTGATTCCGACTGGAATTTATCCAGCACCCTTTAAAGATGTGTCCACTGCTTTTCAGCAACTACTGCGACAAACTTGGTCCGGATCAAGGGGGAAATGAATTATCCTTCTGACAAGGGATGGCTGCACTCTTGCTGATGTCTTTCAGTGGCTCTTCTTACTGTATTGAGGTCACAGGCAGTCGAGGAACAGATGTCTCGTAAGGACCTTCCACTCATCTAACATCATTCATTTCTGCTCCAGGGACATAAATAAGAATAATGTTCAGCCCGTTGTTCCACTCATGTCAATGGAGTGCCCTAGTTTCCAAGTCCCTGGCAATCTGTAATCAGTTGCAAAGTATTAAAAACTTTAACTGGGCACAAGAGATGGGCCATTTATACCTTGTAAGTTGTGCATGTCTGATATCATTTTATCCACACCATTTGAAAAATCCCCCAAATAAAATTGGTCACTCATTCCCTTGCTACACGCAACTGGATGCAGTGTTTCGACCACCAAATACACATTTAAACCATTGCACAGCAATGGAAGCAGTACGAGATGTCTTGACGATGTGATGGGGCATAAGTTGTAATGATTCTTTACCAATTGACACATCAAGGGATCAAAATTCCATGCACCACATTGCAAACACGAATTTAGATCGGTCGCGTGAATGTTAAAATGCAATAAAAGGGTGCGTACATTTACATGGAAAATTTCCGTGGGCATCCTGACTTACCTAATTAGTTTTTAAATGATATGATCATGTCATATCTTCAAAGGGCCTCACATTTTCACCTGCTCTGGGATGGTTTCCTTAATGTAGGACATTGTCTCAACTTCAGAACGACATAGGCACAGGTACAAATAGGTACAGATTTTTGCAATAAGGTAAACCGGATTCTGTTGATGGTGGACACATCCAGGGGGTGATATCACTTTGATGAGCTTGCTGATCAGGCCCCAGAGGTTTGATCTGAAAATAGCTTCCGATTGGCATGGTGTAATATTTGGAACTTTCTAGAGACTAACACTCGCACCCTCAATTTCCCAACGCTAATGTTTTGGCAAGAGTAAATTTCCAGCACCACGGTCCCAACCCTTTCATATCGCTTATGTTTTTTCTTTGTACAAAAGGTAAATAACGGCTGGTACAGGTTGCCAGGAAGAGTGGTTGAGACCAGGCTACTGGATTCATTTTAAAAAAAAGTTTGATACTGAGAAGAGGGGATGGTACGGTGTTTTGAAAGGATGAGATCAAATGGGCCGATTCAATTCACAGCATTGGTTTGACAAAGGAGGTTCTTTGGCCTGCTCCTGATCTCCATCCTGTGACCCCCAACATGTGTGACGGGTGAGAGGGTGATATCCCTTCTTCCCCCAGTCAAAGAGCATGTCAATACTTCACCTAGACTATCAGATAAATAACAAGTCACTTGCTCTGATGTAAATAATTCCACATTGACAGAACAAAGGAGCCATTGACGTATTCCAGGTGGCCATCCCACGCACGGACACTTATGCCAAAGCATGTACATCATGTGCGTATTTAGGTGTATTCCCATTATAGTAAATAAAGTTGTCTTCTCGAAAGTAACTCACACATCAGTGAGATAACTGCAGGGCCTAAGACCTGTGTATCAGCAGAGTAACTAATACACCTACCCGTGTTAGCTGATGAGCTAATATCTCTGGCTGGAGATTAGGAAAAGGCAGTTCCACAGGGGGTTTAAAGCAATGTCACAGCTACAGGCCAGTCTGTGCTAGTTACTTCCCCCCACCCCTCCCCAACTAACTTATCTTCCTGTCAGAGCCAGGAAACTCCAGCAGGGCTGATAAACATGCAGCAAAGGATATGACCTCTTCCTCGAACTGTTACTGGCAGCAGCAATAGCTGCTAAACCCATCTGAATGTATCCCTCCATTGTCAGCCTGGGCTGAACGCTGGACGTTTCTTTTACGTGGATTTGGCATAAAATATGAGCAGCTGCAGGATTTAACTAATGGCCTTCATTGGTTGCTGTTGTAGCACCTCTTGCTGTGATACAGTATGAACATACATACTCTGATTGTGCTCTTCTCTTCTGGGGGACTGGGCTGTGTGATCACTCCCTTGTAGGAGTGGACTGTGTGATTATACTCTTGTAGGAGTTGGGACTGTATGACTTTGCTTCCTTCCTGATTATTTTAACTTGATCTCTTCAGTCACTGACTCACCAGCCAGTGGAAATAATCTCTCCCCATTGAATCAAACCCCTTCCCAATAACTTTAAAGACATTTATGCCCTTGACCTTCTCTGTTACAGTGAAACCCAGTTTCTCTAGTCTCTGCTCATAGCTCAAACCACTCATCCCTGGTATTATCCTAGTAAATCTCCTCTGCACCATCTCTGTTGTCCCTGGCATTCTTCCTAAAGCTGGGTGACCAAAACTGGGCTTATTACTCTACCCGCAGTCCAACTGACAATCGATGCAAGTTAAGCATCACCTCCTTCGTAGCGCTCCACCACCAGAGAACATGAAAAACTGGCTGACACAGCTGTCTTGCATATCGATTCTGAACAGAGCCATCTACAGCATACGTTCAGCAATTGCCTCTAGTAGATTTTGTTTGGTCAGCCGGGTGTCTGACACTTACAGAAACCCATCACCATGCGTAAAAGTATCCAAGCCACGCTGAGATTTCCATTCATCCCACCTACACATGGAAATCCCAGAGATAGATTGTTGGAATGGAATGCGCTCTCACTCTCTCTCCCTGGAGGGACGCATTCTGCTTACCTGATTCCGGAAAGTATTAGGCGCAGGTTGGCAAGAGCCAAGGCTTGGGGACCCCAGAATGTGCGCTGGGGTAACTGCTGGAGTCTAACCAGCTAAAACCGCGTAGCGTGCCATTGATATTGCTGTCTGGCAAGCTTTCCCGCTGCTTGTCCAGCTAGGACCACCCTACCTGTTAGGGCATTGGCTTTCAGAGTTAGCAGGAGCTGATTGGGATGGCTTCCTGCCCCCAGTGACTGGTCTGCCCTTCCAGTGTCCTGGAATACTGTGGACCTGCCTGGCACAGGAACCGGACGAGAGACTGTAAAGGAGGACTGGTTCGATTCCAACATTCCATTGCGAAGTGCGTCACCTTGGAGCCAGTTCAGCTTCATGGTGGCCCCGCTTACCTCCTCCCCAAGGAGGAGCATCTAGTAGATACAGAGCACCAGCCATTGATCTGGGAGCAGCGAGTAGACCTGCAGCGCTCTTACTGTAGATATGATCTGCAGCTTCTCCACATCCATTTAATGTGTGAGAGAGAGAGAGGGAGAGGAGGAAAATGAGGTAATTATTGAACTTAATGCTGGATTTATGCTGCATAATTTGCATTGCAAAATTGACTTGATGTGAATTGCAAGGTACAAATGAGGCAAAATGAGACCAAAAGTAGAGCTGGTTTGAGGAACAGTTTTAATTCACAGCAAAGAAATTGCAGTCAACATTAGATGTAGCTTCTTTGACAATGTAATAATAATAATAATAATCCTTGCATTTGATATAGCGCTTTTCACGTCGGGAGGACGTCCCAAAGCGCTTCACAGAACACACTGTAAAGTGAATTGACTCTATATTTGTGGGCGAACGCGGCAGCCAATTGCGCACAGCAATGTCCCACAAACAGTCGTAGATTGAAAATGACCAATTTATTATTGTTTTTTGTTTTTTTGGAGGGATTATTATTAGGCGTAATTGTAATTACATTGTAATGTACTATTACAAGGAAGGAAATCCTATTAGTGGCTGACGTTATTAAAGGTGCTACAATTAAAACCAACCACAATTTCAGCCAATGTGTGTTTTTAAAGCATTTTTACCACCGTAAATGTATTGGCAACTGGAGAATGATATCCCTTTACCAACAGGAGGAGATTCCACCTTTTATTGGGTGCAGTAGATGTGCAATGCTGCCTTGCTGGAAGGGGACTCTTTATCAGAGGGCTGTCTACCTTCCTTAAAACATGAAAGATGCAGAGCTTTTTTTTGTTACCAGTCTGTTTCCTATTGTTGCTGACTCTGTTATGATTTAGCAAAAGGTCAGTGGGAAGAGGAGAGGAAAAACACAGCCCAGTAACGGATGCAAACAAACCATCAACAGAACTCTGCCTCTTCAATTGCTCTCGTATGTCTGCTCCATTAAACTGGTTACACACAGTGCTTTTCTGTGAAGTTGGTACAATACAATATTACATTTGTATAGCGCCTTTCATGTCGGGAGGATGTCCCAAGGTGCTGGACAATCAGGGATTTGGCCCCGAGCGTGGGTGATGGGGGGATAAGGGAGGGCGGAAGGCAGGAGGGTAGGAGGGTGGCCGAAGGCATGGTCTAAGACGACAGTACAAACAGGGTAAAATCCAAAAACAGAATCACCGATGCAGGGCAGGTGTGCTCTATTCATTGCACCTTACCCTAATGCTGACAGAAATGGACTGTTTGCCAAATTAATTCTTCAGATCAGTACTCACCAATTAGAAAAAATGGAGGAAGTCTAAATCCATTCCAATGGTCCTAGAATCTATAACATATAACACTTGTAAGGGTCAGTTACACATACGTTATGAAAAAAATTAAAGCCTCAAATACTTATAGGGCCTCAGGAGCAGAGAGAATATACCTAGAATCCGCAAAGAACTGAGGGGGAGAAATACATGGATTGGAAGATCGCAAATGTCACACCACTATTTAAAAAAGGTGGAAAGGAAAAGATGGGGAACTATAGGCCAGTTAGTCTCACATCAGTGGTAGGAAAAAATTTAGAATCGTTGATTAAGGATGTGGTAGTGCGTATTTAGGGCACAATATAATTAGGCCAAGTCAACACGGCTTTACAAAAAGGAAGTCATGTTTGACAAATCTCATAGAGTTTTTTGAGGACATTTCCAGTAAACTAGAATCAGTGGATGTGGACTATTTGGACTTCCAGAAGGCATTCGATAAGGTGCCACATAAAAGGTTAGTCCAAAAGATAAGGGCCCATGGAATTGGGGGGAGCATATTAACGTGGATTGGGGAATGGTTAATGGGTAGGAAACAAAGAGTAGGGATAAATGGGTCCTTTTCAGATTGGTGGGATGTGACTAGTGGAGTGCCACAAGGATCAGTCCTTGGGCCTCAGCTATTTACCATCTACATCAATGATCTAGATGAGGACATCGAAGTTAATATATCTAAATTCGCGGATGACACAAAACTAGGAGGAAGTGTCAACACAGAGGACGACATTAAAAAAATGCAGCGAGACATAGATAGGTTAGGTGATTGGGCAGGTAGGTGGCAGATGAAGTATAATGTAGGGAAGTGCGAAGTCATCCACCTCGGTAGCAAAAACAGTAGAGCGGGTTATTTTTTAGAAGGGGAGAGATTGGAATGTGTTAGCGTCCAGAGGGACTTGGGTGTCCTTGTACACCAATCACAGAAAGTTAGTCTGCAGGTGCAGCAGCAATTAGGAAGGCGAACGGTATGTTAGCATTCATTATGAAAGGATTAGAGTATAAGAGTAGGGAAGTCTTGCTGCAACTGTATAGGGCCCTGGTGAGACCACACCTGGAATACTGTGTGCAGTTTTGGTCTCCTTATTTAAGGAAGGATGTACTTGCCTTGGAGGGGGTGCAGTGTGGATTTATTAGGTTAGTACCAGGGATGAAAGGGTTGAGTTACGAGGATAGACTGACCAATTTCCACCTTTTTTATAGAAACCTATAAGATCATCAAAGGGCAATGATAGAGTAGATAGTGGGAGATTGTTTCCCCGGTTGGAGAAACTAAAACCAGGGGTCACAACCTTAAAATCAGAGGCAGCCCTTTCGCACTGAGTTGAGGAAGAACTTCTTCACTCAAAGGGCGGTGAATGTATGGAACTCACTACCCCAAAGGGCTGTTGACGCTCAGTCCTTGAACATATTCAAGACTGAGATAGATAGATTTCTTATTGCGAAAGGGATTAAGGGATATGGGGATAAGGCAGGGTTAGGTTATTAGCTGGAGTTAGATTAGAAGATCAGTCTTGATTGAATGGCGGGGTAGGCTCGAAGGGCCGAATGACCTACTCCTGCTTCTACATGTTATGTTATGTTATGTTAAGAACACAGAAAGCACAGAATTGGAAAATGGCTAATCACCCCATCAAACAAGCGCTTTCTAAAGACTATGTAAAAAAGATAGATATGTAAAGTAGTGGCAAATGAACTGCATTGCAAAATACCCCATCGATAGAAAAAAAGTGAAGGGGAAAGACTCTGTGTGGGTTTAATAGAGTTGTGCAGAAGTCTGTTGTGGCTAAATATATTCATGGAGAATACTTGTACACCTATGAACAAGCTTGCTAGCGACCAGTAACTGGTGAAAGATAGATAGAAAATAATCATGGTAAACTCCACAGATTTTCAACTTACTGTTACAGAGAAGGTAAAGGGGAGACTTTCCAATACAATGTTGGGAGAGCATTGAATTGTCAAAGTGCAATTCGTTGGATGAGACATTAAACCGGGCTCCCGTTTATCTGTTCGGGTGGACGATAAAAATTTAAAAAGTAAAGAGAGTTTCTCCCTGTGTCCTCAGAATAAAATTGTGCATTAACTTTATGCTGTTCACAGTCGCAACACTTTACAGTAATTCCTATGAAGTGCTTTGAGAATACTAAGGTGCTTTACCCACTGCAAGGATTATTATTGCTACCTGTCGATACAATGAAAGGGAGTTAATGCAGGTTGTGGTGAATAAGACAAGCGCTTAGATGCAACGCTAGGGCATTTGAATTTAAATTCAAACACATTACCCAAATTTCCCTGACATATTGGTAATTCTACCATATTCTATTCTATTAAATATAAAAGGCTATGGGGAAAAAAGCAGGAAGATGGAACAAAATGGAAGGCTCTTTCAGGGAACTAGCACAGGCACGATCAGTTGAATGGTGTCCTTAAATTTCTATGGGTTCTCCCTTAGGCACCCTACTTCACTTCACAAGGATGATGAATACATAATAATAATAATAATAATCCTTGCATTTGATATAGCGCTTTTCATGTTGGGAGGACGTCCCAAAGCGCTTCACAGAAACACACTGTAAAGTGAATTGACTGTATATTAGTGGGCAAACGCGGCAGCCAATTGCGCACAGCAATGTCCCACAAACAGTCGTAGATTGAAAATGACCCATTTATTATTTTTTGGGGGGTTTTGGAGGGATTATTATTAGGCGTGTGGGGTAAGGAAACTTGCCCAAGGTTTCGCCCTGCCTGGAATTGAACTCGGGTCTCTCGCTTGTAAAGCGAGTGCTCTAACCACTGAGCTACAGGACTCCATTACAGAGAAGAGAGACAAGCATCATCTGTAGGCCTCACAACTGCCTTCAGATTTGTTGCATTGACCGGACCTTCTGTTTTGTGACATCTTCGGTGAAATTTGAGGCCTGTGATCCTCAAGTCACCAACGTCCGATAAAAGGCCAGTGATCAATCTGGTGTAAGGAGAGGTTGGCTGTTTTTACTTGCTGGCCTTTTACAGACTTTGCTGACCTGGGACACAACAGCTGTGAATTGCACAAACTGGAAGTTGCTAATATCACCGCAGATGCCTTTTGCACATATCACAACTTGGAAACGATTCGCAAAGGCTTCAAACTGCTAAAAGACAAGGATAAAAAATAATAATCCTTGCATTTGATATGGCACCATATCATGCTTTCCAGATGTTTCAAACCACTTAGCAGGATATACTGTAGATTGTACTGACTATATATTTGTGTAGGCAAACACAGCAGCCAATTTGCACATAGCAAAGTCCTTCAAACAGCCATGAAGTAAATTACGTATTTTCTTTGGTGGATTGTTGGTCAGAAATTCTCTTCTGTTTTCGAATCGTGCCATGGGATTATTAACATTCATTTGAACAGGCAGACGGGGTTTTAGTTTTATGTCTTATTTGAAGGACGGCACCTCCAACAACACACTCCTGCAGCACTGTGTTGGTGTGGCAACAACAACAACAAATTACACGTGTATATCTCTGTTCACATCTGGAAGACATCCCAAGGCGCTGGACAGTCAGGGATTTGAACCCGGGCAGGGGGTTGGGATCAGGAGGGGTGGCCGAAGGAGAGGTCGAAGAGGACGGTCTTGAGACAGAAGAGGAGGGTCTTATAACAGCTTAAACTGTGAGCTTAAAGTCCCAACCTGGGGCTTGAATCCACCACTTTCTGATTCCGAAGCGAGAACGCTGCCAGGTGAGCCACCTAATACCTAATGTAAGCAGTTCTGTGCAGAACCTGGTGGGAGAATTAGAGCATTATGCACTATCCATAACATCACAGCTCTACATGCAAGTTAAATATTACACATAAACACACTTCCCTTAAACATAAACTGCACACAGGTGCGCTGTGGGCCTCTGTAGATTTATGCCCCTACTTTGTCATAATGTGTTTTAACTTCCCTATTGGCGTGAGTTAAGGAGAAAGCATTTGGGGGGAGTGATTTGCCTGTGTGTGCAGATAATGACTACGAGCAGCTCAACAGCTATCACATGCAATATTTCAGCTATGTGTAGAGCGGTAACATTAATGCCTGCTCAGAAAACATCTCTAAGCCATACTGTAATTCTCCCATCATGTCCGTACATTAATAAGCAGCTTCCTCTGACTCATTAGGCTCATTCATATTTGTGGTGCACCCACCTACCCTAACTTACTCCAGGCAAGGAGAGACAATGACAATTCACTGCGCTATATCGTATTGCTCTGATATTTAAACCTAACCACAAGAGTTTTGAACCAATAACTAGGAGCTTGGGGAGAAAATAAAAGGCTTGGAACTGCAGAAATAATTTTTAATAATTCTTAATGTTAAGTTGAGTGCTTTGGTTTTCAGGAAGAAGTCGGAAACAGCAGTACAGATATACCCCGAAGGTGTTGAACACCAGGTCTTGTGATTGGAACTGTAGTCTCCATTTCAGTGCAGAGCTTGATCAGTAGCAGACTGCGCCAGGAGATTATTATCTTTTGAAACCCGGCTACCACAGAGTCAACAGGCACATACGTAAGCAAGAGAGAAACAAGCTTTAAGCAGGCCACTTAATTTTCCAAGTTACATTCTCTGGTTCAATAGCTACCAACAGAAACAGAAAGCAACTTTTCTCAACCGAGAAATAACTTAAAGCGATTGTCAGGCTAAGTCACCTCTGGTGACTTCCAATTCTAAGCCCATTCTCTTGGCTGTTTGCGGGACACTGCTGTGCGCAAACTGGCTACTGCACTTCTCCCACAAAATACGCAGCCAATCCACTTTACAGTATATTCTGTGAAGCTCTTTGAGAAGTCTCAACCACGTGATAAGGCGCTACATCAAATGCGAGGATTATTATTATTATATCTTGTAACAGCGGTGGAACAGGAAAACGTGAGTGCAAGAAAGAGAAAACATGAGGGAAAGACCAAGATATTTGAGAGAGAGAGAAAAAAACAAATAGATCAGCGACTAAAGAGAATCAAGAAAAAGGTTTAGGAACTGCTTAGTCACGCAGTATCTGCTTTTAAGCAGACTGTCTCAAAGGCAATGTCTGACTTCTAGGATGAGTGCTTGCCCTTCTCCCTTGACTAGATATGAAATGATTTTCCAAGCTCCACCTACATTTCCTACAAAGCCTGGTGCTAACCGCCATCCACCTCAATTAACATTGCTGGGAGGAGGGAGGGCAGAGTGAGAGGAGGCTTATATCATATCCTGTAGAACCTCAATACGTCAGTGTTGAAGGGCTATTGGGACTCTAAGAATGTAATTTGTTAAGAGGTTAGTGGGCATGATGATATCGTGATTTCTATTGGGACTACTGTATCCAAAATGCTGTGGTGTTTGCTGTATGAAAATAGCTTTTCTTTTAAATGTGTAGTCGAAGGGTTGTCTTAACAATGTAAAGACGTTAACACTGGGACTCCAAGTGGCACAGCGATCCTGGTGAAAATCAGCCGTGAAAACTTCACTCTAAGATTGTCACTGCATGTCTAAGTGATCTAAACACATGACGAGCAGCAAGATACTAAAATATGTTACTAAAAATTTATAAATGTGGAACAGCGTTGCATGCAGACGAGTAAATCTGACAGACAAAGACGATTAAAGGGGCATCATCTGATGTGTGGAAGGTGAAAGGTTACGTCGCCTCAGGGATCGAGATTGGGCCCCGGTTTTCACTCTGTACAGAAAGACCTGGTGTTTGCTGAAGACACTAATAGGCAAAAATTCTGCTGAGGGTTACGCAGATAGCCTTTGGCAGTGTCAGCCCCTAATGTGACTTGCCATTATAATCGGCGTGGAGACAAAGACCGATTGAGTGAGTTGACAGAGCTGTGGCAGAGGGAACAGGGCAACGTGGCAAAGTATGATGTAGTATGCTTTAAATGAGACAATGGCAGATGGGAATATATTCTCAATGGGGAAGATATAGGGGCTGGATGAGAAAAGGGATTTAGAGATCCAGGTGCGTAAGCCATTAAAAACTAGTTGGCAGATAATGAAAGAAATCCGAAAGGCTAATGGATACTGAGCTTTATCATAAAGGTCTCAAATATAAAAGCAAAGAGATGCTGGTCAGATTTCATGCTATGTGCAGTTCTGGGTGCTTCGCTTTAGGTGCATTCAGTGACTATTCACCACGGTGATAGCTGGAATAAAGAAATGTTGCTATGAGACACTGCTGGGTGAGATTGAATTATAATATCCTGCAAGAATTTTAATAATCCTTACATTTGTTACAGTGCCTTTCACGTTGGGAGGACGTCCAAATGTTATTTTGTTGTTGTTGTTCGTAGGATATTCTGTAAAACCTGGTTAACTTTGAGCTTCGCAAATGAAATACACATCAGATACCGCTGTTACGAGATAAGTTATTTTAAAGAAAGAAAAGCAAGCTGACAAGGTGATTGGAAACTAGACTTCGCTCTAGCTGGGAGCAGATCACAACAAGACATCATTTTAAAATTAAGAGTAGATCTGGATAGAAGTACATCCACAAAACATTTGGCAATGTTGAATAATAATAGGGTTGCGACAGAAGGCCAAATATACAGGATGCCTGTGCTGCTCTCCCAACCCCCTACCCCACCCTACCCTTGCTTCCAAATCCTGCTCTCTCTCCCCATCCCTCCAACCCAGTCCTGCAAACTCCACAGCTGCCTGTCCCCTTCACATTGCCCTCCATGAAACACCTACACTCTCTCCAACAAACAAAAATAACAAATTTACAGATGTATTATATATTATATATATATAGCAGCTTTTACATTGGGAGGACATCCCAAGGCTCGGGACATCTGAAGGTGAGCATCTAAATTGGATTTGGATGAGCTGATGGTGGGGCGGGCTGGGCGGGGGATGTGCCAAGCCGAGGGAGTGGGCGGGTTGGTAGGGTGATCTCTCTGCTCGCTAAAATTATTCCGTCTCCCTGGACTACCCACCTCTTCTCTTCACAAGCTACAGACTATCCAGAACTCTGCAGCTCGTGACTGTTCCCGCACCAGGCTCTGTGATCCTATCACTCCCATCCTCGCCCGGCTCCACTGACTCCCCATGTCACCCATGATTGAGTTTACACTGAAGTCTCCTATGGTCCCACTCTTTTGAACTCTCCCGGATATAGCAAATTAATTTTATTTATTTATTTATTTTGGTCAATCGGGTGTCTGAAACGTGCTTAAGAGTGTCCAAGCCAAGCTGAGATTTCCATACATCCCATCTACAAATGGAGATTCCAGAGATAAATTGTTGGAATGGAATCTCCCTGGAGGAATGCATCCTGTTTACCTAACTCTGGAAAGTATCAGGTGCAGGTTGGCAAAAGCCAAAGCTTGGGGACCCCAGAGTGTGCGTTGGGGTAACTGCTGGAGTCTATCCAGGGGAAAAACCATAGCTTGCCGTTGATCTTGGTGTCCAGCAAACTTTTCCGCTGCTTGTCCAGCTAGGACCAGCCTACCCGTTAGGGCTTTGGCTTGCAGGGTTAACAGGAGCTGAGTGGGATGATTCCTTATGTTAAGACATACAGAGAAAGTGCTGCCACAAACTGATAAAATGGTTATCTCTTCGTGGTAGCGTGTGTATTAAATCAGAATTATAAATTATAATAATAATAATCCTTGCATTTGATATCATGCCTTATCACATCTTCGAGACCTCTCAAAGCGCTTCACAGGTACTGTAAAGTGTTGTGACTGTGTTTTGTGGGCGTAATGGGACAGCCAATTGCCAGTAACTGGGACTAATTTGTTGTTCATACTCATGATCTCCTTTTGTCTTCTCCTTTGCAAACTCCCTATCATTATAATAGATGGGGCCACAACAATGGTAAACATTATGGGATTATTGCTTTGAGTTAAAGGTAGAATAAAGGAAGAAACAAGCAATATGTAGGCAAATGTGACAGTTTGTTCACACCACCAGGGTCCCTGACCAGCTATGAGGTGAACATCCAAAGGACAGCACCTCCAACAATTTAGTTCCCCCAACCCTGCCCTGGACTATTGGCCCAGTCTATGAACTCAAGTCCTGATTGTGGGAGGGGGCTCTTCAACCCCTAATCCTCAACCTTCTGGCATCGGAACAAGGGTGGTGTTCTCTGTTCTTCTTGGTGGTAATCGTATCTATTTGGGACTCATTTGGCTCCAAAGTGACATGCCTGGTAATGGAATATCGGAAATGAGTCAACTCTTTGAAGTAGTTCCTGAGCCTGGCAGGTGCAAAGTACTCCAGGGCAATATTGATTACAGCTTGGCTCATTGGCTCTTTGGACGAGCAGACCAGTCACTGGACTGTAAATCTTCGCATTCAACTCTTGTTAACCCTGCAAGCCGAAACACTAACAGGTAGAATGGTCCTACCTGGACAAGCAGCAGGAAGCTTATCAGTAGTAAACTGTGTAGTTTCACCTGGTTAAACTCTAGCAGTGCTCTGGCATATCCACCCAGGTCCCCAAGCTACACTCCATACCAGACAAACAGAAACTATACACCCGTGGAACTCTTCAGTAGTTTGGTTTGGATGCTGTTATGCACGTTAATGGGTTTCTGCATGTATTAGATACTACTTGGCTGACCACAAAAACGTGAGAGTGCTATGAGCCAAGCTGACAAGTCACTTCATTCTCTTATGCATATTTCATTAGGAAGAACATCCAGCGCAGGAATTGGCAAACTCAAGGAAACTGTAGGGAATCAATAAACGCTCGTTCTGTAAATTTCTGGACTGGTTAAGTCTGAATCAGGAAAATTCTTCAAGATCTGGTCTCCATTGCTAACCACATTACCATAACAATGTCACACACACTGCCCACAAGCACAGCTAAAAAAAACTGGAAAGTCCAATAGCAGTCAATCCAACTGGAAACTTCAAGATACAACAGAAAGGCTAACAGTTTTTGAGAAGACCCTAAAGTGCCCTCATAGCCACCGCAAAGACTGAAATAAGTGATCAGTTGAATCCTTGTCCTCCAATAATTCAGTATACCTCCAGCACTGCTCTGGAGTATCAGATGGAATATGCCACCAGCATGTGAAGGGACTCAATGACCAGCATATAGAGAGAACTCGTTCACCATCTTATAGAGGTACTGGGTCATCTGCATATAAAGAGACTGTCTCACCAGCGGGTGGATATACTGCATTACTAACGTGTGGAGAGGTGGTTGCCTTTCGTAGAGTCAGTTACTCAATCCTTTGCTGCAGGAAATTATTCATAAATGATTTGGAAGAGATTGTGCCTTGCACTACAATTGCTGATTTGATTCCAAACTGTTTGGGCGGGTGACTAATATCAGGAGCATAAATAGCATAAGGGAAAATCAGGGCCAATTAACGGATGTACTCTGCATTGGTAGATGGATTTCATTGTAGCTAAATTCATTGCAATACCAACTGGAACAAGAGACACTAAACATATGTATACAATGAAGAGATGTCCGTTGCAGAGCTGGAGATGGTTTTTTCGCTCAATCTAAGGTTATTATTAAGGAAGTCATTCAGATTCTAGATTGTAACTTTACAGTCACAAGACATTTCCTTGTGTTTTTTTGGTCAGCCAGGTGTTTGATATAACATAGAAACACATTATTGCGCTTAAGAGTATCCCCCGGAAATCCTTGAGAGTTCAAAATATGCATGGGAATTTTCCTGTGTCTGGAATGAAGTGTGCTTTCTCTCCTTGGAGGAAAGCATCCTGCTCAATGGATCCTGGAAAGTATTAAGTATTAAGTGCTGCTGGGTTTTAATCAGCTAAACTATACACCTTTCAATTGCAACCACTGTCTGGCAAGATTCACTCTGTTGTTGCTCTCCTGTGCGAAGTGGTCTACATAAATGCAAGTTCTTGTTGTCCAGCTAGGACCACCATATATCTGTTAGGGTTTGGGTTAGCAGGATTAATAGGAGCTTCATAGAAACAATCCCTGCCCCCAGTTACTGGTCTGCTCCTCCACATGTAGCCCACGAGTCAGGATGGCTGCTCTTCACCAATAGTGCCTTGAAGGGTTCAGCGAACCAAACTACTGAGTGGATTCAGTCGATTCCACACAAAATGCTTGGAATATCACCTTGGAGACAACTCAGTCCCAAATGACCCTGCTTATCTCCAACCTAAGCAGGTTATTCTAAAGCTGCTGAAGTTATATTTGGAAAAATAGAATCAAAATAGCCTCATGATTTTAGTTAGGTCTCCTTCGTCATTTGCAAAACATGGAAAATTCTCCCTCTGATCTTATCCACAGGATATTGTCTAAACTCAGACAGTTAGGTCAGTATCCCTTGGATGAGGAACAGCCTGGCTGTGTTAGCAACACTTTAACCTATGAATTAGGAGGTTGTGTGTTGTGTCAGGTCTTTGAACTCAGTCTAAACTAACATTTCAGTAGAGTGCTGGTGAAATGCTGCATTGTCAGAGGTGCTGCCTTCAGATGAGACGTTAAATTTAAGCGCTCCAGGATGCTACCCCTCATGAAGGGCGCTATATAAATGCAAGTTTCTGTTATTGTTGTAAATCAAGGTCCTGTTTTGCCTGTTCAGGTAGACGTTAAGCATCTCATATACGATTCGAAAGAGAAAGTAGTATTCCCTGGTATCCAATATGCTAATTAAGCTTTTAAACCAAAGTAAATAACGTGTTATGTCAGAAAGTTACAGCGCTATCCAGCTCCTCTGTTAGTTCCCTTCTTTCCCCCTTGCTAAAGGTCTTTTACATAATGGTGCAGGAATGATTGCCCTCTGATGGCATAGGTTCCTTGCCAAATGCCCAATCCAATTATAATTCTATATACAACATTATGGATCACGTCAACTGAAGCAACTCACTCTCCAAATTATTCACAAGTGACTTGGAACTGTTTCATTAGTTTGATTTAGACTGTGTGAACAATGTAGAGTTATATCATATTATTGTCAGTACTTTCATAGTTCACAGAAATACTGCAGATCATACCCTAATTACAACAGAAGAGATCAAGCTAAGTAGAAGGATGTGTAAGGGTGTATGGGTGTAATTTACTTCTGATTATTTTGTCAGTGACAATCCCAGTTTAGTCTTTTGTTACTTGGAAGCACTATTTTAGTTGGCAAAAGGAAGCATGCAGAAAGCCAAGAAATCTATATTCATGAAACCATACAATCATCTCTGGTGCTCTTTCATTTTGGAGCATAAGAATTACACGGGGATAATGGACAGGAAATGGCTTCACGTGACACAGAGGAGAAACATTGAGCCATTTTCTCCCCAGAATGGGGGCATGGGGAGCACGTCTAACATCAATAGCAACCTAAAAAAAGTGTGCAGTATTAAACATGCTCCAAGCCTCCCAGCAATCTGAGACAATGGATAGGTTCAAGGGAAAAATGATGACAACAACGTTTATATAGTGCCCCTGGGGTGGGGAGGTGACCGTAGACACGGTCAAAAAGGAAGGTCTTCATGCACGACCTGAAAATGGGGAAGGAAGGGGCAAGGCGGAGGCTATATAAAACAGGTTATAGTTTGAGATATGTAGGAGGAAAGAGACTTAGCAAGTAGTGAATTCAGTTAGCAAAATCAGAGATACATCTTCCTCCACAGGAGCCTTGATCCAGCCATAGGCTGCAATATATTAATTCAATGATTAAGTGTCGAGTGGCATGGCATTGAGCTGCACGGAACAGGAAGGTAATTGGTTTGTTCCTCGATGTGCTGAATTTGCTGATCTTCACCAGTGCTGTGGGAAGATTAGCCTCGCTGTCCTTGAGTTGTGTACTCCAAGGATGAGGCAGAGCTTGCCAAGGAATAAGTTGAAAGAATCCTAGGGATATTGACTCTTCACTCATCATGTCAAAACAGTATGAATCAGCAACAAACAAGGCAAGGAGGTCAATTTGATGTGGCATCTCTCAATATACCTCTTTGACTCTGCTTTTTAATCATTTTACTCCTCCCTCCCTATCCAGCGTTGTCAAACGCTGTGATATGTCCTCATGATGTAAACAAACTAACATAAATTGAATTATATAGCATCTTAATAATAATAATCAGACACTTTTGGAGGTCAGATAGGAGCAAACGAGCGGTGAGGTCGGGAGAGCGAGCGAGGCAGTGACATTCGGAGAGGGGTGGGTGGGTGGGTGGGTGGGTGGGGGGTGAGGCAAAGGTTCGGCGTTCCAGGCGCGATGACGCCATTTTTGAAAATCTCCCGTCTGGATCAACAACTCAAACTATTGTGCGACGTCACTTCAGTGCGCGGTCTTTCAAACCCTCCAGGCTGCATTTTTTTTCATGTCTATTCCTCACCTCTTCCCTGACCTCTTCCTTTACCCCCCCTACCCACCAAACCTCCGCACCCCTACGCCCCACCCCACTATGAATCATCTCTCTCTCCCTCTCTGGCTTTGTTCCAAACAAAGCTGTGCTGGGCCAATAGAAAAGTGCGGCAATATTTGCCAAAAATTATTGTTGTATCATTTATATAAATTATATATAATTGGATAAATTATATATAATTAGATAAATGATATATAATTAGATAAATTATGTATAATTTAAATAAATAAATATACATATATAATTTATACGATATAAATTGCATTGAATAATATATAATTAAATTATACTGTACAGCATCTTAATAATAATAAACTTCCGTATAGTGTCTTATCAAGTCATTCAAATGTCTCAAAGCGCTTCACAGGATTTACTGTCAAGTGGAGTGACTGTGTATTTGTAAGCAAACACGGGAGGACACAGCTAAGCCCCACAAACAGGCATGAAGGGAGTGATCAATTTTAACCCAGGGATTGTTGGCCAGAACAGCAGGAGAAATTCCGTTCTCTTTTCGAATAGTGTTGCGGGATCTTTAATGTCCACTCGAACAGGCGGATGGGACCTCTGTTTAACATTTCATCTGATTGCCTCCAACATTGCAGTGCTCCCTGGCACTGTAATGTAGTGCCAACCTGGATTGTGAGTTCAAAACCCACACGAGAGTGTTATTAATTGAGCCAGGCTGACACCTACAATCTGATAGACTAACAGCTGATTGCTGTATTAGGTAGACAGAAGGATGAGATCAAAGTCTTTTTTCAGCTGAACAACTCTTGTGATGTCTTACAATGTCAAGCCTGAAGCTTGAACGTGCACTTTAGTCCTAAGACTGGCTGCTACAGTTGGTTTAAAACACTTGGAATCAGAGGAAAGAATTATCAGAAATCATATCGTACATTAAGGGTTAATCTCTTAGACCTGAGTTCAATTCCAGGCAGAGGGCGAAACCTTGGGCAAGTTTCCTTACTCCACACAGAGCCTAATAATAATCCCTCCGAAACCAAAAACAATAATAAATTGGTCATTTTCAATCCACGACTGTCTGTGGGACATTGCTGTGCGCAATTGGCTGCCGCGTTCGCCCACAAATATACAGTCAATTCACTTTACAGTGTGTTCTGTGAAGCGCTTTGGGACGTCCTCCCGACGTGAAAAGCGCTATATCAAATGCAAGGATTATTATTATTATTATTATTATTATTATTATCTCTTCAGAAACAATTACAAAGTTTCCTCTTGCTCTCCTGAGATACATCCGACCATCTTCCAGGGCAGTCACTACAGAAGTGTTTAATGGAACATTTGATCATCGATATAGAAATTGTGCTTATTTTAATTCTGACCATATAATCACTGAGCCACACAGATTAACTGTTACTAACTGGTTTATTCAAACTCTATGCCATATATCCAGTGCACTGTAGGGAGATCTAACTTCTAGCCTCACTTAAAATGTATTAATATTCTATTTGAATGCTTTAGTTCTACGATCATAGTTTGATTAGATCATTTATTTACATCTTTACTATCTCTTACATTGCACACAAATGGCCTTATCAGGATTTCTTAATGAAGAAAACTTAGCAGCAATCACCAAATACACAGTCAATCCATCACATAATAAATCCTGTGAAGTACTTTGAGACGTCTCAACAATGTCATAAGGCGCTATATCAAATGCAACGATTCTAACGATTATTAGAACTATATTACCAGTATTATGCCAAGTTGGCGGAACCCCACTGGGAAAGTACAATGTTTTGGAGTGTTCCTGAAAATCAGATTTCCAGGAATTCCAGATTTATACATTAATAAATCCTGTTTTTAAAAAAACCCTGCAAATTGCCTCCAAAATTATACCCTCATCAGTGAGTTAATAGAGGGTTAAAATAATCTGGCTCTACTTAGAATCAATTGCGCAGAAGATATTTAATTAGCTTTGTTAATAAAGACTTCAATTGAGTGGAAACACTCAGTGAATGGTCAGTAACCACACCCAAATCCTTTCCCTTTTTCCTCCTTGCTAATAGAAAGGCATCAAACTGGAAATGTTTCATGTTTCTTGTTCTAGTGTGCATTACATTACAATTACCTTCAATAAAAATCTATTACCTACAATGGGTTATTTCATAGCCCGTTCCCTGGAGAGATGCAGGTCCTTTTGAATGTTAGCAATTCCCTTTTCATTGGCCTCCTAACCACATGAATTGGTATCAGACAATAACGGAGTAATAATAAAAAGTACGCATCCTCAAATGATTTTTGAAAAGTATAAACACAGACACAGGAGGAGGCTTTTCAGCCCCTCGAGCCTGTTCCGCCATTCTATAAGTTCGTGGCTGATCTGTACCTCAGGTGCAGTTACCCGGCCTTGCTCCATATCCCTTAATACATAGACACAGGAGGTGTAAATACATAGACAGGGGCTATAATACATAGAAATAATACATCCCTTAATACATAGACACCCGACCTAACAAATATTTATCTACTTCCATCTTGAAAATGTGATTGGATCCAACAGTCAATAATCCAGACTGGCTCCTCCAGAACTGCAGCTTTTCCCATTGACCATCACTTCCTGCTTTCTATTTCTTCGCCAATAAAGTCTCACGTATGGAACATTGTCAAATGTTTGCTGGTAATTCAGGCAAATTATCCGATTTATTTTGCGGAGTGCTTTGAGACCGCCACATGACACTAAAAGCGCTGTATCAAATGTAAGGATTTTTAAAAAATATATCGCCTGAAGAGGCTTCTGCCCCAGGTTTCTAATCAAAAGTAATTGCTGCCGAGGATAAGAGTCAGTCGTCACTTGATTGTGGATCACACCCACCCACCTCTGTCTTCATTTCCAGAACTATCTGACGGCCTGGAACAAAAGGCCTGAAATTTCACCCCAGCTTTTCAAGACCTCTAGAAAACCAACTTTCAAATTGAAACTAAATCTAAGAAATTTCCACAATTCCACACAATCTTAAGTTTTAAGATCAAATGATCAAATCAAATGATTTAATGAGATGAAATTTCGGACCTTAGATCCTGGCTGAATTTTAAATTCCTTCAGCTGATTGTCAACAAAACTGAAGTCATCTTGTTTGGCTCTCGTTTCAGTTTTGTCTGGTTGCTCGCTCCAGGTTAGTGCACCAGTACGCAACCTTGGTATTCAGCTTGACCTTCACCAAAAACTGTTCCTTCCATCTCTAGAACATTGTCCTCTTGTGCCTCTCTCCTCCCCCTGCCAAAGCAGAAACACTCACCCATTGCTTTTGTGATTTAAGGTTAATTTTCTCTCATTCAACACACTACAGGCTTCCTATTTCCAATATATTGCTTCTCACACAAGGCTCCACGTGCTCATCATTACTCTTCAGCTTTGCTCGGCACCACTGGATCCTTTGTGGCTTAGGTGACCTTTAATACCATTCTAGAAAATAGTGTTGAACACTTTCCCCATCACTGAAGTTAGAATAATGGTCCTAAAATACTTTAATTGAAGCCTTGTTTCTTTATTTATTCACTTGATCTTCCAGTCCGTGTACATTCAAATAGGATTCTGTGGTGTATCTATTATTTGGAGCCTTATTATTCATTGTATGCGTATGGTCCTGCAGGAGTATAAGTACTGCCACCCTAGCCAGTCTTTCCTTAGGATCAGTTATTGTGAGTGCTGATGTTCAGCATTCTGATCTATTGACCATCGATAGTAGGTTAACACTTACACTATTGACAGGTTCGGGGTAATTGGTAGGTTCAGTGACTGGATGGTTTAGAGATTTTCAACATGTACTGCACAGCACTAATACAAATGTTAATATAACATAAACAGTTACTCAAGTGTCAGACTTGATATTAAAATACTATCAACCCTCAATTACACAAAGAAAACACTGACAAGCAATTTTAATTGAAAAACAAATATCAATTAAACATTTTTTAAATGATCCTGCTTGCTCTTTGGGTATCTGTTCTCCCCCATGTTCGCTTCTTTCCAGTTCTCTCTCTGCCCTATTTTTAATTTTACTCTTAATTCTCTTAATGTAAATTACAACTCATTGTACTATCCAGCTTCCATTTTGAAGACAGAGGTAAAGTTTAAGAAAAAATAACTTCAAAATGGCTAAAACAATCTCCAGTTATAGATCTTAAAGCCTTTAGAGAATTAAGGACAAAGTATTGGAATAATGAATGCTCACAAATATTAAATAGTCTCAAATTCAGCAGGAGGAAGCCAAAAAAAATTTTGGCCATTCGAAAATCAAGAGACCCAATTGGAATCGTTGCATCACAGCTGTGACCTGATCAACTTCTGAAACATGTCTCATAACAGGAAGAGGCTGCTGATGGATGAATGTAAATAATACTAATGATCCTTTCATTTGATACAGTGCTTTTCACGTTGGAAGGCGTTCTTAAAGCAGGATATATGGTAAAGTGTTATCTCTAAATTTTGATGAAGATTTTAAGATCCTCTTCAACTTGCTCACACCCCACTCCTCTATCCACCCCACTACTCAGCCGTCTCGGTCATTCGCTATGTTCCTCATCCCTCCGCTCCATAATGAATGGCTGTGCTTTCATCCACCATGCCCCAAATCTCTGGACCTTTCTATCTTGATCCCAGTGCTTTATTCCCTCTTTGCCTGTACAGTATTTAGTTCTCACCTGAAGACTTTCTTCTTTGATAGCCCTTTCTCCTGGCCCAGAGTCAGACCTTGCCAATGTCAATTGCTCCGAGACTCTACTCCAGGTGAAGGCTGAAGCCAATTTGTACACAGCCATGGAGTAAAGTATCCAATTTTATTAGGGGATGGTTGGCCAGGAATGTCCTGCCAAAGAAGAGTTGAGCCCAGATGGTTAAATGCCATTTGTTTGCACTAACGTATTCTTTTCCTTTCTTATCCAAACACAATTGATTTTTTCTAGATGAATGCATTTCACGTGCATGATTGTGGAGTCCCGAAGCTCAGTGGTTAAAGCACTCACTTTGCAAGTGAGAGACCTGGGCAATTCCCGGCAGGGCGGAACCTTGGGCAAGTTTCCTTACTCCACACGCCTGATAATAATCCCTCAAAAAAAACCAATAATAAATTAGTCACTTCAATCCACCACTGACTGTGGGGACGCTGCTGTGTGCAATTGGCTGCCGCGTTTCGCCTGCAAATATACAGTCAATTCGCTTTACAGTCTATTCTGTGAAGCGCTTTGAGACGTCTCGAAGACATGAAAAGCGCTATATCAAATGCGAGGATTATTATTATTATTATTATGATCTCAGAAGTTTCACGGTTCCCTCCGCCCACCACCCCACGGAATAGACCACGGTGGAGCAGGTTCAATGGGCTACAAGGCCTCCCTCTGTTCCCAGACTCCTATGTTACTAAGCAGCTTTTGTAGTAGAATCAGCTCTGTCAAAATATTTGTGGCTCTCAGGATCCACTGTTTGAGACTCTAAGTCACTCTAAGTGAATCCAATTTTACTGAATCCACCCTTGAAGGAAAGTCCATAATATTTAAAAGGAAATTCAATAAATTTGAGTGTTTAAACCAGTTTCATGCTTGAAATGCCTTAAATTTAACAAAACGTTGCAACTTGCATTTAAGAAGTTCAGATTACAGAATCACACGCACACACACACACAGGCGCTCACATGCACATTTGAGACACGCCAATAGATTGACAAATCCAACTAAAACTATTACCATGAAATAAAATATACACGTACAAAAAGGCATTTAAGATGCCAGGGAATTAGTTACTTTTCAGGCAATTTCATGTTTTCGTTCAATCCTGTGGGATGAAGCGAGGCTGATTTTACGAAACTGAATATAGAACAATGAGTTTAGTGAGCCAAACATTTCTGGCTTCTTCGTACTGAATTTGAGACTATTTCATATTTGTGAGCGCTTATTATTCCAATACTTTATCCTTAATTCTCTAAAGGCTTTAATAATGGCAGGAAAATCATAAACAAAATAGCATTAGGTTTTTTTTTCCGCTGTGTGTTTCTTGAATTGTTTTCCATATTATTGAGTGTTACAAACACTTTTCTATGCCTGCGAGATGATGTAAAATTCTGGCTGTGCTGAGCCTTTCCCAGGACGTTCAGTACTTGAAGATTTAAGGAACAATCTGATGGTAATTGTCGGCTCAATGTTGATTCCCTGAAGTACTGAATAATCTAAAGAAATATGTCCTCGGTGGAATAGTAAATGCAAAATGTGGCTTTGAAGATTTAATAACACTGCACTGATTCCAAAGATAATGATCTGGTTTATGATGTAGTGCTTTTATTTTTGCATTATTACCTGCATTATGTATGCTGCAGCATCACTGCTATGGTAATAAGTCATCAGTATCATAATTACCAAAGTTTGCAACGTAGCATTGGATTAGAACATGCTGCATGGAACATTATATCAGAATACACGCTCTGTCTTGCGTTTGCCTGAGTTAGCTTCGAAGCCTGTCGTTTTGTAAAACATTTGTGTCTGAATGGTTTTGGCCTCAAACCATCCTTCAATACGCCTTTGTGTTTCCCAGTCTCTGCTGGTTCTGCTTCACTTTGGAGATTTCAGTATCTGAGAGCTATTCATGTAGTCAGCCACTTCTTCCTTAACAGACAAAGTTTTCTTTCATGTGACCCACGTTGCTTTTATTTTTTGGTGCATCAGGTCTCGTTATTATTTTTGTTCCTGCTTTAATCGCTTACAAACTTCCCATTCCTTTTCCCTGGCCCTTTTTTCCCCCTTCCACTGATTTCCTCAGTCATCTGTTCGGGATTGAACTGATTAGTGATCCTATTGGTCGCACAACACTGAAGACTTGACTAGATAACTGGGCAAAAGCAAAATGCACTGCTTGCAGTAATCTCACCGCAGAACGAAAAGGGAGACAGACACAGATAATAGGATATGAAATGCAACCGTTTCAAATAGAATTTCCTCCTAAGAAATTCAAGTTGCAAATGGGGATTACCTTCATGTCATGAGAAGCATGTCACAGAGACCCAGGAAATTGATGCTCTTTGGATCTCCATTTACAATTCACTTTGGGGGAAACTTCTACAAAGTTTCTTACTCTCTCAACAGCCACTTGCAATTAGGCAGCGACTTTCATGCAGGAAATTATCCTGGAAGCACTTAACATGGATAGTGTAGCACATTCGGCAATGTGGGAAAGGGACAGAGGATGGTCTAGAGACGGATAACACATGAGGTGGATCTTCAAAAGGGTTCCGAAGACGTGGAGAGAGGGTGTGAGGTGGAGGAATTTTGGGAGGCAGAGCGGGTCAGAGGGCACAAGAGATTTTCGACAGGCTTGAGTACACAGAGCAAATGGAAGTGAGTGTAAGGCTGGGGGTTGAGGAGAGTGAAGAGGTAGGTTGGGCAAAGGCGTAGAGGGATGTAAAAGTGAGGAAGAGCTGATCTGCCAGTGGACGCTGGTGAGGATGAGGATGATGGGTAGACAGAGCCGAGTGCGGGAGAGAATGAATACGGGGAGTTCTGAGTATGCTGGAGCTTCTGAGGTAAAACTGAGGGAAACTGGTGAGGGCACTGAAGCCGGGAGGTGATAAAGGTGGGAATTAGGAACAAAGGAGAAAGCATAGGAGCAGAAGTGGGTAATATTGAGCATACGACTGGTTGCCAATCTGTCCTTATAGCTTTATTATTCATTCACGACCGCTTTCTATGATCCCAGCAGGTCAGACGTAATGCTTGGCAACGGGAATATTGGAATCAAGTAAACCCTCTTCCTAATCCAAGCAGGTCTGCAGTATTCCAGGGCACTGCTGATGACAAGCTCATCGGTAGGACTTGAAGGGTGGGGGAGAGACAGGAATTCTTCCCACTCATCTCGTTGATGCTTATCCGTATTACCAGCCACCACTGTCTAACTAACGGGCAAAAAAACAGCAAAACTCCTGAAGTGGAATA
Organism: Callorhinchus milii; assembly: GCF_018977255.1. Classification (NCBI taxonomy): domain Eukaryota; kingdom Metazoa; phylum Chordata; class Chondrichthyes; order Chimaeriformes; family Callorhinchidae; genus Callorhinchus; species Callorhinchus milii. The sequence goes on along the minus strand of NW_024704742.1, from coordinate 4,585,163 downwards.
TACTGGATTACTCTGTGGTCAGTTAGGCCGGCATTCAGCTCTTTGGCAGAATCCCATCCTCTTCCCGAGCTGCAAGGCCACTTCCAATACCTACGTCTTTTCCGCGTAAGATAGAAAATGACCCCAGCCCTCTTTTAGGATGGAATCATTGGTGTTAATACAATTGAAAATAAAGACGATTAAGGGGAGACAAAATGTTCATACGTTGAAATCTTCAGAAGCCAGCAGAGGAAAGGAAAATTGTGTTGATACGTACAGTCAGTGATATAATAAGTGATCTCATCTCCTTAAGTAGTTCACACTCATTGGACTTGGAGTAAATGTTACTGCAACCATCTCACCTGGATGAGTGTACTGTGAGTCAGCTTACTGTCTGCTCAGTTGGATCCGTACACAGAAAAGCAGCTGTGCAAAGTCAGTCTAACATTGTATTGTGCTCTGAATAGATAACTGGGTTCTTTTTACAGTGTCCATCACCGCACCCTGCCCTGAATAATGACAGCAATGGCTCCAACCTTTATTAATAATAATAATCAATTCGATATCGAATTTCTCCTTGTCTAGCAGCCTACAGTCTAATAAAATTCCACCATTCTCAAACATGAAAACCCAGCTGAAACGTGAGTTGATGTTGCATTGTGCATTCGCTGCACAATCTTGATGGCGGGAGGAGTTTGATACCATTCACTCGGGACCAGGATGTCTGGCCTGGCTGTGGTACCAGTGAGATTTGAGAACGCTGTGGAGCACAGAGGTTACAGATAAAAAAAATAATTATATAACATATTCTCTTGATGCAAACGCCGAGTTGCATCAACCGTCTCGTTCCCACACACGCCAGGCAGCATTTGTATCAAGAATTATTTCTCACACGGTTAGAATTTAGTTTCGAAGCCGGCCGGCTGTTCTGTTTTAAACAATGCCACCGAAGAAACTGAAGCGCGTGACATGTTAAATGGCATTGGCTGCAACGTAACGAGAAACCTGATCGAAGTCAGAGTAAATTGCAGAATAGCTGAGTGTGAATTACAAATGCGTATGAGATGCCAGGCCTCAAACACACGAGTTATCGTAAAAGTAGCCACTGTTTAATTTCATCTGCTGTTTAAAATCATTCACCCACGTTTCTTTATTTCACCGGATAAATACGCAATCTGTCGTTTACTGCAGTGATTGTAATCGACACATTGTTATAAATCATATCAAATTTATTATTCAATGTAAATAGGTACATAATCTACAATTTAATGCAGCCTGCACCATCTGTCATTTAATGTAGTGCATAACGTGAGTGCCATATAATATATATATATTTTTATAAGCACAATTCACCATTTAGTAAAATACATATATTGCTTTATAAAATACGTAATTGTTGTTTAATGTAATATGATTCATTATTCAGTGCATTTACTATTGAATTTATTATTAAAAATATAATTAATCTGCCATTTTTGTATGAGACAAACAAAAAAAAAACATTCATTCATTTGTTTTGTAAAAAGTCGATATAGAATTAGTGCTGCATCGACATGAACATGTAATTGTGTACCGGGGGCAGTTGATTGTGTACAAGAGTACAGGTAATCTTTGTACATAAGGACACGTGAAGTTGCTGGCGTTCTAGTGCCAGGCGTCCAACACTGAGCAGCAACACTGCAGGCACAAAACACGCAAAAAGTAAGGGTATAAAATACCTTGTATTGATATTCTTGGTGCATCATTCATTATATTGTAGTCAAATTCGGAAACGACAGCGATTTTATGGCTAAGCAGCTGAAACCACACGAATATGTGAAAAGGAAACACGCAAAAGCCATAATATCTCGTCAGAATATGTACAACTTCAGTGTTTCAGATAATTCTGGAGGTATTTTTGAGGAGCTAATCCCAAACACTGCACACATCAGTCGTCAAACTGCAGATGTGAAACATTGCCGGTTGGTAAATGCTGGTTCCTGTGAGTCAGGCAAAGGGAACACAGTTTGACAAGAACACACACGGTTTTGATAGTCAGCTTCTAATGTCATTTTTTTAAAAATTAAAGCATTGTCTCAGTAAATGATGTGAGATATATGAATCCAAATAAGTGAGTTGACTTCTTGTTTCACTGACCAACAGAACCACAACGGAGGTTGGTAAAATTATAATAATAATAATAATAATAATAATAATCCTTGCATTTGATATAGCGCCTTATCACGTCTTCGAGACGTCTCAAAGATTATACAACAACAACTTGCATTTATAGAGTGCCCCTCACTCAGCATAGCGTCCCAGAGCGCTTATACCGTAAAGTGTAGTGACTGTATTTTGTGGGCGAAACGCGGCAGCCAATTGCGCACAGCAGCGTCCCCACAAACAATCGTGGATTGAGTGACCAATTTTTTTTAAAAAGTGGTAATTACTCTGGAAAAGCGACCCGCCAATCGACTAACAACCGGGTTCCCACTTACCGCCAGGAAAAACAGAGGAGTGCGGCGTAAGGAAACCCGGCTGAGGTTTTCGCCCTGACCCGGAATCGAACCCCGGGGTCCTCTCGCTTGCGAGCTCACTAACTAACTAACCACCGCGCGACAGAACTCCACCATTCCGAGTGCACGGGAATCAGACTTAAAGGGTGCGATTTGGATTCTGCAAAAGCCGCAGCATGACGGCGTATGGCTTGGTCAGATTGCACTCGGATAGCGGAGGCTCGACACTGACACGCCTTTGGGTTTTGTCTCGTTTGATCTCTATGTCGGCTTGTCGTCATCCTTCACCGAGGCTTAACAAGTTACACCACATTTTTAATCAAATGTTCCTCTGTTATCTGTAGCAGCAGACAATCCCCACAGGGGGTCATTTTCCTGGGTTTTGCTTGCTGGAGTTTAATTGGCTGTAATTAAATCTTTGTCAATGCCGCAACTTATTAGAAGCCCTTTTTTTTTTTAATTTTGATTCAAATTTTGTCTTAGCCTAAATGGAGTTTAAGCTTTTCCTCCCACTAAAATACAGTCACCTGGAAAAAAAAGAAATTCTGTCGAAATGTAGTTTTTCTTAAAGTGCAGCAGTTAATGGATGTGTCGGTAATAGGAACTTTTGGTTTAAGGGATCATTCCACTTGGGCATCTGGAGGAATGCCTTTGACTGGAGCTGTTGCTTTAAGACATTCAGTAGTTTCTGGTAACAGATTCCATGTGAATAATTAACATATTGAGTCTTTATGAAACATACATAAAGTGCTAATTATATGTGGAACGCATTAGTTTAGTAAAAGAAAACCTTCCATTTGATATACGCACTAGCCTATGAAGTCGAGATCGTCTCAAAGTATTTGTAAAGTGTAGTGACTGTATTGAATAAGTATAATGGGTTTCCGCTTGCATCAGACGTCCAGCAGACAAAAGGAGAAACATGTTCACCCCTACATTCTTAGGAACATTGCAATAGACCCAGAAATAGCTCAGAAAATGTAACTACTTAAAACAGAGGGAATACTTTGAGTTTCATTTATATCACCTACACTATAACCCTTTATGCTAAGTACCGATTGGGTAAAATCTGATCCCATTCTGCCTTGAGACACGACACGTAGGAGCTAATTCTCTGGTTTCTACATGATACATGTATAGACTTGGAGGTAGGAGTGTATCTCTAGGAAGCCATAAATGTTTCTTTCAAGAACAAATGAGATAGATTTCTGCTAGAAAATAATATCTCACGATTCAGTGTAGAGTTTGGGACATGACATGTCAAGTGACTGCCAGGACGGTGGAAGGTGAACTAGATGGACCTTGGCCTTCTTTCGCCAGCAAATTCTTATGTTCTTATATAAGTTGTACATTCACCCGAGTCCCATTCAGTTTCCTTTCAAAACTACTTAAGAGTTCTTTGCACCACTCGTATTTCTCACCTCTTAACTCGTAACTCCACTCCCTACCCTCCATTACTCCTGTGCTTCCTGGAGGCCTCCAAATTACATCCTTATCAGCAGCATTGAATCACGGGAAATGTAGCCTTCATCGTCGACGCACGCCCAGAAGAACATCCATTTCCTGCGATTCATACACTTGCTCGATGAGTCCGCATATGGTGGCAGGTTACACACTGAATCATGGTAAATGTAATTAACTCAAGACTTCATACGCACTCGTGGAGTCCGGTAGCTCAGTGGTTAGAGCACTTGTCTCATAAGCAAGAGACTTGGGTTCGATTCCCGGGCAGTTCATAGAATCATAGAATTATACAGCACAGAGTATAAATAGACATCAGGGCTTTGTTTGGAGCACTGCGTTTAAATTTTAATAGCAGATCATAGGTTGCCGACTCCATGACTGAATCCATCTATCTGATGAGGCTCCAGTTTAAATGTTTTTAATTATCATTCTTGCGCCCGAAATGCATCTCTTCACGTATCTCCACATTAAACATCATCTGCCGTGGGTCCGCCCATTTTATCAGTCAGTCTATGTCCATTTGCAGTCTGCTGCTATCCTCCTTACTGTTTACTACTTTTCCTAGTTTAGTATCATCTGCAAACTTGGAAATTGTACTCCCTCTACACAAGTCCAGGTCATTTATATAGATCAAAGCAGCAGTGGTCTCAATACTGAGCCCTGGGGCACAAGACTGCACACTTCCCTCCAGTCCGAAAAACAACCGTTCACCCCTACTCTCTGCTTTCTGTCTCCCAGCCGGTTCTGTGTCCATGCTGCCACTGTCCCTTTAATACTGTGGGCTTCTATTTTACTTATAAGCCTCTTATGTGGCACTTTATCAAATGCCTTTTGAAAATGTTGGTCAAGTTTCCTGACTCTACACGCCTCTGTTTACCTAGAGGTAAGTAGGAACCCGGTTGTGAATCGATTGGTGGATCAATTTTCTGGGGGTAATAATCCCTTTCGAAAAAAAACACGGTCGCTCAATCCTCGACGGTATGTGGGCCACTGCTGTGCGCAATTGGCTGCTGGGTTTCACCCACCAAATGTACAGTCAGTTCACTTTACAGTGTATTCCGTGAAGCGCTTTGAGACGTCTCGAAGACGTGATAAGGCGCTGTATGAAATGCAATAATAATAATAATAATAATAATAATCCTTGCATTTGATATAGCGCTTTTCACGTCAGGAGGACGTCCCAAAGCGCTTCACAGAACACACTGTAAAGTGAATTGACTGTATATTTGTGGGCGAACGCGGCAGCCAATTGCGCACAGCAATGTCCCACAAACAGTCGTAGATTGAAAATGACCAATTTAATTATTGTTTTTGGTTTTTTGGAGGGATTATTATTAGGCTCTGTGTGGAGTAAGGAAACTTGCCCAAGGTTTCGCCCTCTGCCTGGAATTGAACTCAGGTCTCTCACTTGCAAAGCGAGTGCTCTAACCACTGAGCTACAGGACTCCACAAGTATTGTTATTATTACTTACCAGCTGCAATGACAAATTACTGCGTACGCACGTAACGGCCGCATTAAATTAACCGTAGATTATCGATTAAAATGGATTTTCCACGACTTCTCCAGTTTGTCTGCAACTTGGACTTTGCGTAAACTATATTAAATGTTATGGTCTCGACTGATACGACTTATGTGAGTTTTACTGTATGAGTAATGAAGGGTAGAAACAACAAACTCTGATTGCCTGGAACTGATAAAAAACAAACCGAGGTTTGTTTCACAGTCTAATTCGGTCTAGTTTCACCTAATGAGGTGAAATTATCAATAATCTCTTGGGCAATAACATTTTCGCAATTATAATAGTTTAATAAATATAAACAAAACAGCCCAGAGGATAAGGCATTAAATTAACAAAGAATGAAAATAAAAGAAACTATACAAACGTATTTTACCAAGTTCTCGCACGTGGTTTCATGCCAGGTTTTCTTTGAAACACAGATTTCTTTGTCACAGGAATGGTTGTGCTCACTTTCACTCTCAGTAGATTTGCTGTTTCTCTGGTGTCTCTTGTCTCTTATGTCTGATCTCTCCTGACAATTAAACCCTTTTCACTGGGCAAGTTCGCACCATCAGTATATATTGTTTCCCTTTGAAGTGGCCCCGTGAGGTGGGAGCAACGATAGACGACAGCGAGTGCTAACAGTTACACTGTAAAACAAACTGGTTTGGTCACAACTTGCTGTGAACCAGACTTCAGGGATTAACAGAGGCAAAGGTGTTTTAAAAAATCTGCTGGCTTTTTGCTCTTCTTTTAAAAAGATACTAGCAGATTGATCATATCAAACAGTAGGACTTCCTCTCCCTCTTCCTACTCCCCACCTCCCACCCCGAGCTGCAGAGTAAGAGACCCTTAAACTTCTCCAACAACAACCACTTACTCTGCCCAACCCCGTAGGCCTTTCCTACCTTACTTTAGATGCAAATGGATTTTCTCGTGTCCTAAACTGATACTTGGCTCTTGGCTGTCTCAGCCTCCTTATACAATACACAATTTACATTTATATCTACTTCAATTTCCCCCTCCAGTCTTTTTCCCTTAACTCTTATCCCTTACTTCTGCCCTCTGTCCTATGCGTCTCTCTCTCTGTCTCTGCCGTATCTATTGTCGCTCTCATCTCCCACAAGAAGCCACTTGTTGCCTCAATCTTCTACCATTCCTATTCCTGAATAGCCAGCCACCCCTTCTCAGTCCACCATTAACCCTACCTTCTGCAACCTTACGTACTCTCTTCAAAACTGCTGTCAATGCCCGCTTTCCACAAAATACCTTCAACTTGTCCTATCAAACAAGAGCCTATCTCCAACATGGCCTTTCTCTCCAAAGTACTGGAATATGTTTTAATTTCCTATGACCCTCTGCTCTCTTTCTGGCTGCTTGTGGGACATTACTGGGCACAAATTGGCTGCTGAGTCCACCTACAAATACTTTACTACACTTTACAGTAAAATCCTGTAAAGGGCTTTGAGATATTTCAACGACACGGGAAGGCACTGTATCAACTTCAAAGATTATTATGATGTTTACTTGTTATCTGTGGTTAGGCCTCTCTCGTGGCCCCAACGTCTACAAGTTTGCTGTTCGGTGATCCCCGATCACTTCTGTGAACTTCTTTGAGATGTTCTTCCTGTGCGAAAGGCTCTGCACAGGGATGTTGGTGTCACTCTGCAATCTGTAACTGAGATGAAGTGACCTGTTTAGAATTTGCTGCTCAATTAACTCTTTGACCGAATATTACAAAACACACCTCACTCTTCCCGAATGTGTTTGAGGACATCATCTTTGATGCGTTAGTTACTCGAACACAGTCTAATCTTTTCTCTTCTTTTTGAAGGTATTCCTGCTGAGCTAGAATTTCATGAAACCAAATGCCTTTCAACAACTCGTCACACGTGAATCCAGATAGTGAGTGTCCGACACCGACTCGAAAAGCATCATAACTGAGCCCTATCCTGCCCTCATCCGATGTCCGCACATTACAGCGTTAGACCCTGAGTATAGGTGAGAGGAATCGTGCATCCCTAACATACTTGTGGTTGTGACCGGTAACTTTAGCCCAGTATTGGAAGTGTTTCTTTATACAGAAGGAAATTAAACGATAGAACAGGTTACCAGGAAAGGCAACAGCGGCTAGGTCACCGGATTCGTTTAAAAACCCCCCAACTTGAAACAGGAAGGCAGAGAGGATATTCTGGAAGGGTGAAGGAGGAAATGATCTGGAAGTTTTTCTTCATCTGAAGTTTTGGGTGATGCCTTGGCTGAGAGTGGCTAAATAAAAGGGAAGAATCTTGATTGTTATTATTAGAATTTTCTCTGTGACATGAAAATAAAAATACAAGTATATCGGCCATAATTTATAGCAAACAGGAAAGATACGTTAGAATACGTTGGTAATGATAATCCTTGCATTTGGTGTAGCACCTTATCATGTTGGAGAGACATCTCAAAGTGCTTTACAGGATTTTACTGTGAAACAGAGTGACTGTGTCTTTGAAGAGCAAACCTGGCAGCACAATTGCACACAGTAGTGTCCCACAAACAGCCATGATGCGAGTGACCAATTTTTATTTGGCCAATTGTTGGCCAGGACACCGAGAGAGAAACTCTCTTCTCTTTTCGAATAGCGCTACAGGGTCTTTAACGTCCACCTGACCAGGTAGACAGGACCTTGGTTTAACATCTCATCCAAAGGATGGCACCTCTGACAATACAACACACCATCAGCACTGTGTTGGAGTGTCAGTTTAGACCATGCGAGTGAGCATCGTAAAAGCTATTAAAATAATCAGATGTAGTGTTAAGAAGTGCAATCGCGGTATTCAGTCTAGATTTGTCACTGTTCTTATTTAATCTAACAGCACCAGTACGTTACAGGAGAAATCACTGCTATGTCAGTGCAGTTCAATGTTGTGCCAATACTATTCTGTGTGATGGTTTTAATTCATCACCACAAATAGCTGCCAGTGTTGGTAATTCAACCTCATGTTACATAGCTCTCCAGGCACATGTTTGGAAGGATAAAATCTAGAATTGTGCCACTGGGTGTTTTTTGCTGTTGAAGTGGATGCAGTACGTCCACCATTCTGCTTCACTAGAATTCATCACAATTATGGACACCATTGTAGTTATGTCATTCTTTATAATAGATGGAGTGACTTTTAGCAGTTGTCTGAACTGTCTATTCCTCTCTAGGTGACATTGTGTTTTTTTCCTTTTGACCTAGTATCTTCAAACACCTTCCCATGTCTATATGTGTCCTTTGAAGGGACTTTTTCCACCAATTCAACGTCTCCTTGTCTTGCTGTCACCTCGATGAGCCTGTATTAATATTTGGGGGTTAATGTTTTGTTGAATGACACAATCCTGAGCAATAATCGCCTTTCATTATGCACCCTTAACTTGACTCTTGCAAATGTCCTTTAATTCTTTCGTTTTAAACTCCATTTAATTCATGTATTTTCTTTTGATTCCTTCAGTTTTATCCCTTTTTTTTTTAACTCTTTCTCACTCGAAGGACGTAACTGAACATGTACTAGGCCTTCAGAGGTGATTCACTAATTCAATTCCCCGGTGAGAGGAAGGCCACCACAAATAGTCTTCCCACACTCTGCAATCCTACAATACATGTTCCAGGCAAATCATGATCAAGAGGATAATACACAAGCGGTGACAGACCAGCAGACTCTTTGCTCGCTGGTTAAGTACAGTTTCTTTCATATCTGGATCTTATGGTGGTTTTGGCTCTAGCGATAACCTCAAATCAGTAATATGAAGTAGATGTAGATGCCTGACTAGGCCAGACAGCATTCGGAGAAAGAACATCATGATTAATAAATCTGAGGGAACAGAGAGCTTTAGAGAAAGGACATCTAGCCTAGTGAGCAAGTCCCAGAAAGCAATGTTAGCAGTGAGTAACGCAGCCAGAGGCAATCACAGTGGGAAGGAAGATATGTGTTCAGCCTCGCGGTTCGTATTCAGGCTGACTTTCATCCCGCAAAGAAAGTCTTTTCCCTTTTACAGCACTCAGCATCTCTTGGCTTTGTGGTGTGAACCCTGCACTGGAAGACCTAATCACAGCCAGTGAGGCAAGGGCTGGATTAGCTGGTTTGAACAGATATTAGTCAGGTTTATGGCCATACGCCAAATCTAGGCACCAATGAGATTGGGAGCAGGATATGACAACGTGCAGCAAGGACTCACTAAATACTGTGTTCAATATTGATAATAATTCATATCAAAAAGCAAATAGCAACATTATAGTATATAGATATAGATACAATAAAAGCTTATAAAAGGTAATCACACCTGAAACACAAACCTGTTGAATTTTGCGATCAGCTGTCCGCTTCCAGATGTGTCCAGCTCACATTCACAACACACATGTATTTGTCTTTCGTGCCTCTTGCAGTTGGGGCTGTTTGACAATCAAACAGTGAGAGAAACAGTTCCGCAAGCTCTCACCAGGACGTTCTACAATATTCTTTACTGCAGTGGCACGATTATAGACAGCTCCTTTGTTGATTAACTGTAATGCATATTAATAACATAGCATGGAATAAATGACACGCGGGTCTGGGACTCAGCGACTTAGTAGGAAATGACACGCTGAGTGAGTCAGCCTGCGAGAGACACCAGCGCTGCTGCTTGTGGATGACTTATAGTTCAATAAGTGACCAGGGCCCATTGCGTGCAGGACCTCGAGATATCTGCCTTATTATTCCTCCTCCGATATTCCATCCTGAGGATACTGGAGCTTGCACTCAGCTCTCACTGTTCTTGCACCTCCTCTTTCAACACACCCTCCCTGCCTCCCTCCCCTCCCTGCCTCCCTCCCTCCCTCCCCATGCAGACTGGGTCGAGCTGCTGCCTCATCTGCACCACAGTTCCATTTTGTTCCTGTAGCATTTAAATGAAAAGATTAAATCAGAATCTGCATGGTCTCGAGCTTTCTGCAGTGACAGCGTTTATTCATCTTGTGCTCTGGCACAGCTCCTCTTGTTCGGACGCATTGCTGACTGTACTCCCTGAACCGTCTGTGCGTGTGTGCAGGTTCTCAAAGCAGAGACCTGCCTCTGGGCCTCACAACAAAGGGGCTGATTCACCTCACTTGATGGAGCACTTACTTTCAGGAGGAGCTCACAGACAGGTCTGAGCATTGATCTGCCTCAAAGGGTGACCCACTTACACTACAGACGATCAAACTGGTTGCCAAGAAAACTTCGCGGTGATTCTGTGCTCATCAGGGTGTCCGTGGTTACATGCGTCTGAGATAAGCGTGTGCGATTGAATGTGCACATGTGTGTGCAATTGAGTATGTGTGTACATGTGGGTATGTTTATTGCATGTGTGCGCATAGGTCCGTATGGATATCAAAATGCAAAAATGCAAGTATTGCACTATTATTAAGTGTGTGCACCAGTTTTGGAAGACATTCTACATGGATCTAGATTTAATGTCTTTAGTCAGCAATTTAGAACATCCAGAATTTGACAAATTCTCAAATTCAGCCTTAAATTCCTGAAGCTGAATTGAAAAATGTATAACACTCCTTGCATTTGATCTACCACTTGATCGCATCACTGAGTCGCCTCGAAACAATTTACAGGATTTACTGTAAAGTGTAGTGCCGGTGTATTTTGTAGGCAAACACAGCAGCCGATTTACAAACATCAATGTCATACACACGCACAGACATTATGAAGCGAATGACCAATTTTTTCCGGTAAGTTTCGTTTAAGGACTGCAGGAAAACGACTTTAAAGTCAGGACTGAATTGAACAATTTGCCAAATTCTGGACATTCTAAAAACTGCACGAATAGAGTAAATCGCGAGGCAGGTGGAGTTTCTGCTCTTATATAATAATAAAAATAATGATAATCCTTGCATTTGATATAGCGCTTTTGACGTCTTCGAGATGTCTCAAAGCACTTCACAAGATATACTGTAAAGTGAATTGACTGTACATTTGTGGGCGAATGCTTGTGATCTGCATCACTGCAATCTGTGTTTATCTTTGAGGCAAACACATCACAACACATTTCATTTTACTAATGTTTTTTTCAGATGACACGGTAAGTACTTGGAGCGTACAGTAAAATAATCGATGATCCACACTAAAAGACAGGTTCCATCTAAAGCCAACACTTTCTATATTACATATTTTTGTTTTCAAAACAAATGACTTCTAATCAGCTGCCGTGCCGAAAGCATTCAATTGCTTCGTGTGAAAAGTTTTTCTTCTATTTCTTTTAAAAAAAAGGCGCAGCTGATGATTTGGGAGGTAGCGTGTTAGAGCACTGCCCGTTTATAAACTGGGATTAAACACTGCCCAGGCAGATGCGATGAAGTGATCCTTTCCTCTAATGGGCGATCAGGGGTCTGAGTGTAGTCAGCTCAGTGCAGCCTAACTGGGGCTCCTTGTGGATGTAAATCTCCAGCACCGAATGCCTGTAGCACAGGACTGATGCTGCATCCTCACTCAGAGAGGGATTAAGGACAGATGGTGTGGGATTGGGCAAAGGACGAGAGTGGGGTGCTGCCATACTGGGTGCTATCCTGAAAGCGGGGGAGGTGGGGGGTGGCATTGGAGTCCTGTAGCTCAGTGGTTAGAGCACTCGCTTTGCAAGTGAGCGACTTGAGTTCAATTCCAGGCAGAGGGCGAAACCTTGGGCAAGTTTCCTTACCCCACACAGAGCCTAATAATAATCCCTCCAGAACTAAAAACAATAATTAAATTGGTCATTTTCAATCTACGACTGTTTGTGGGACATTGCTGTGCGCCATTGGCTGCTGCGTTCGCCCACAAATATACAGTCAATTCATTTTACAGTGTGTTCTGTGAAGCGCTTTGGGACGTCCTCCCGACGTGAAAAGCGCTATATCAAATGCAAGGATTATTATTATTATTATTATTGAAGCTGATTGTTTCAAAGTGCAATTGCAGGAATGTGTTTTCTTTCCTTTCAAAATGCAAACGCCTTGTAAAATCGTAATAAACAGTAAAAAATTGTCAGGCTGGAAATCACCATTGGTTTATCTAACCACCAGCAAAACATTCCTCTGACATGCCTAGCTCATTGACTAATAACCCAGCATTTCATTTCTAGCAGCTTGTCCATCTCTTCTCTGAGAATGTTTCTGATAGTTTCGGTGCACGGGAGGGAAGAGATGACACGAAGGGAGATGGGAAGCCTGAGGAGAGAGAAAGAGAGAAGTGAACTGAGGAGAGAGAGAGAGATAGGGAGGGAGAAGAGCTGAGAGTAACGAGAGAGAGGGAGAGAGCAGAGGTGAGGAGAGAGGGAGGGAGAGAGAGAGAAGAGGTGAAAGTGATATAGCAGCAATCACATCGTGGAGGCATCTCAAAGTGCCTCACAGGATTTACCGTAAAGTGGATTGTGGGTCTTGCGGGCGAGACAGAGAGAGAGGAGAGCTGAGATTGAGGAGGGAGAGAAAGAGAGAAAGAAGAGCTGAGAGGGAAAAATGGAGAGAGAGAAAAGAGCTGAGATTGAGGAGCGCGCGAGAGAGAAGCTGAAACTCAGAAGAGGTCGAAAGAGAGAGCGAGAGGAAAGCTGAGATTGAGAAAGGTGAGAACCCATCTACTTTGGATCTCCAGGATATTTTGCAGCAAACTTTCACCAAATATGCTTAGTATGTGGTAATTTGGTGGCAGTATTACTTGTGATGGATGGTCAAATATGGGCGATTGTTTAAACTGAGTTTACGTGGGGCAGACCCGACGGCGCTTAACACATGTAATTTTGTTGTGGTTGTTGTAGTGGCTATAGCTGAAGCTTATAGGAGGAGCTCATTGGTTTGTGCGTCCTGTGTTAGGAAGGGAAACCCAGCCTGGATTGCTGCTCCTGGTCCATCTAAAACACCTCCACTGAGATGTCAGATACCCGACTGATGAGTAACTATCTGGTGGCCTGCCGACACTCACTGCCAAGGCTCTGGTAACCCGAACAAGGCCAATCGGTCAGGTTGCCAGAGGACAACCAACCAAAGGAGGCCAGGCCAGCAGCAGAGAGGCATATTGTCAGTGAGAGCTCATTAAAGACAAAATAATTGGATACACCAAATTTATATATAGAAAAAGGAACTGAGCTTACGTGAGAGTGGTATAAACTAGGGATCTGATGTGAGTTCAGGCAAGTGTATAAGTGCAATAGCAGGTAAGTAAATACTGCTTTATTCTACAGTATATTGGGTACAATCATGTCCCTTTCCATAAGTACTCTAAACCTAATGATGTTGTTATCACTGTTGCCCAGATGCTCTCCTACTGAAACCTGCTCTCCTTGCTCCACTTCATTCCCCAGAACTAGATCCAGTTAGTCACAGAGGGAGAGGGACTGATCGACAAGTCTGTACAGGGCACTTTGTGAAAAACTGGGACTATGTTGCAATGCCCTGTAACAGGATGAGCAACAGTTCCGAAAAGGAAGTGCTTCTGTTACAGAACTGCAAGGCTTTGGCTGTTGTGGAAACACCCCATTTGGCTGCCTATCCTGGATTTGCAGCACCTGGAGCAACTGTGGAGCAACAGGCAACAGTGTGACCACCCTCTCTTGGTGATGCTCACAACCACTGCCCTATTTACGTTATATATACGTTATGTTACGTTATGTATAGTAAGGTGGAAGCTTCAGCAGTGATTGATGATAAAGAGTCACTGGCTTGATCTCTGCTTCTCCTCTGATCACCTGCTCGGTAACCTGTGGGCGGGTTGTACCGGCTGCATTGATATGTCAGTGGTGTGGGTGGAGAAAAGGTGCTTATTTCATGGAATTTTGCATGTGCAGTGAAACTCTGCCTCCTTCAGGTCAAATCGAAGCAATTGACCAGGCCCCGACGATAGTAACGTGATGGCGTTTTACAGAAGTGTTCACTGCTAATGTTAGACTACATAGGAGTCCTGTAGCAAATTGGTTAGAACAACACTTGCCTTGCAAGCAAGAGGACCTGGGTTTGATTCCCGGGCTGGACGAAACCTTAGGCAGCTTTCCATACTCCGGATGTCTCTGTTTACCTACCAGTAAGCAGGAACCTGGTTGCTAGTTGATTGCCAGATCGCTTTTCCAGGGGTGACAATGCCTTCCAAAAAAAAATAATAATAATACTTTGGTCACTCATCCACAGCTGTTTGTGGCACACTGCTGTGCACAATTGGTTGTGGCGTTTCGCCGATAAAATATACAGTCTAAGGCATATGGGGATAAGGCAGGGTTAGGTTATTAGCTGGAGTTAGATAAGAAGATCAGTCATGATCGAATGGCGGGGTAGGCTCGAAGGGCCGAATGGCCTACTCCTGCTCCTACATGTTAAAAAAAAAGTCAATTCACTTCACAGTATAATCTGAGAAGTGCTTTGAGACGTTTCGAAGATGTGATAAGACGCTGTATCAAATGCAAGTATTATTATTATTACACAGATACATTCACTGCTAATATTAAGACATTTATGCCATGTATCAGGAAATATTCAATTCAGTTTTAAACGTGCTTGTTTCCTGTTCTTTAATGTGTCTTTATTCTGAGCTTATTTAATTCGATTTTTAATTAGTTTTCCTCCATTTTTAAATAAAACAAATTTACAAACCACGGCAAAAGCAAACAAAGAACAAAATCGAATACGATTAATGAAAATATTTATCAATTATGCAAAACTCAAACTGTAGAGTGGAAAAAGGGATCAATCAAACAAAACAAAAGCATAAAAATAGATTACATTCCCTTTGCCTATAATGGAGTGCAACCTCTCTTCCCCTCTATTGCTTGAGGATCCCAGAGTGTGCTTTGGGGCTGTGCATTCCACAAGGCTCTGTCCTTGGTCCTCTCCTCTTCAATATCTTTGACAACGTCGACCACTCTATCCTCCTCCACTGCCTCTCCTCTCACCTCAACCTTCGTGGTTCTGTCCTTGAGTGGTTCAGATCCTACCTTTCACACCGTCTCCACTTTGTCTCCAAAAATGGCTTGTTCTCCAGGCCCCGCTTCGTCTCGTGTGGCGTTCCTCAGGGCTCTGTCCTTGGTCCCCTCCTCTTCAACATCTACATGCTCCATCTTGGTGACATTATCCGCATACATTATGTCAACTTCTACATGTATGACAACCGACTTTATCTCTCTGCCTCCATCTTCGACTCCAGGACCACTGCTGTCCTGACTGAATGTCTGTCAGACATCAAGTCCTGGATGAGAGCTAACTTTCTACACTTGAACGTCAACAAGACCGAGGCTCTCCTGATTAGCTCCCGTCAGCGCCTCCACACCTCAGGCACTGACAGCATCACCATCCAGGGATGCACACTCCACCTGACTGACCCAGTCGGGAACCTTGGCGTCTTGTTTGACCTTCAACTGTCCTTTCTACCCCACATCCGTGCAATGTCCCGCTCTGCCTTCCCCCACCTCCGCAACATCGCCCGGAAAACCCTCATCCACACATTTATTACATGTAGGCTCGACTGCTCTGACTCCCTTCATCTTGCTCCCTCATTTGCCTCTTTCAAGGTGTGTCTCAAGACCCTCCTCTTCGACCGTGCCTTCGATCGCCCTCCTTCCTCTCCCGACGGGAAAGGCGCTATTCAAATGTAATTGTTGTTGTTGAGACCTGGACACAGGATTCATTCAAGAAATGGCTTGATTCCATAACAGGAGGACAGCAGGATTGTTATTTTGGAAGGATGAGATCATATAGGCCCAAGGCGCTTCTTCATCCGAACTGATCCTGTATGAACCTGTGTGGGTGAGTGAGTCTGTGAGTATGCAAATACCAAGCACTGCAACTGGGTGTAGTCTAACCAGCTGCGTGACATTTAGCTCAATGTTACTTCATGTGGTTGACAAGTCTACTTCTGATAGTTTTGCATAAATGAATAAGCACTAAAAGTGCTGGCTCCAGAGACACGTTTCTGTTCGAGGTACAGCACATGGATTCCAAATGAACAGCAAAGGCCTTTCATGTCAGGGTCCCGTGACTGGCCGCCTTCTTTGTGTTTGCATCAAACAGTTTTTGATTGGATTTTCTCTCCTGACACATGGAGCACTGCAAAGGAAACGTGTCTCTAGGGTGGGTAGCTGTACCTAATCTCGTGGTTTTACTGTGTGATGCAATCTTGCACGATGGAAGGTCACTGTTTAGGCACAGGTTCCTCCTCCCCCACATGTTCTCAATTTCTCAGTCGTGTCAGCAGCTCAGAGACAGCCAGGCCACTTCCCCCACAAGCAGATCAAGTTGGAGTCTGTCTCCGTTACTCTCAGGCACCTCATGGTGGCTGGTTCATAGCAATGCAAGCTGAGGTCTTCGGTTGCTCACCCTCTTGTTTCATAAATGGCAGTAAAAGGGGAGTCAAAATAGCAAATAGCTGGAAGGTCACAAGAAGGAGACTGCAACCCCCCTCTCCTGTGCCCCATCACAATGGGAATGGCGATATATAAGTGTGAATTGTATTGTACTTCTTTTGAAAAAATATCTTTTGCATATTTTTCATTTATACTTACTTTAATGAATTATTATGAGTTTAACCAACTGTTCTCCTGCCCTTTTTCATCAACACACAGTCACTCATTCCACTTTAGAGTATATCCTGTGAAGCGCTTTGAGGTGATCTCCTGACACGAAAGGCACGATATCAAATGGGAGGATTATTATTATACCAAGTAGGAGCACAAAGCAAAGCCCAATTTCCCCCCCTCCCTGTGGTTAGTTTGAATTCATAAATACTATATATTCTGCAGATGCAAATGTACAGACACATCTGCTCCCAAAGGCATTTTGCAATTCCTGAATATTAGCCCTTCAATACTCCTCTTTGTTCTCCAGTGAAGAGCTTGGTATACAAATGCAATTTTGTTGTTGTTATTGTTGGTACCATTTGTGGTGTTAATGCAGTACTGGGGGGAGCCCTACATTGTCGCCATGTTTTGGGTGAGACGTTAGATCGAGGTCCTACTCAGGTAGATATTAAAGATCCCATAAGCACGATCTGAAAAGAGAATGAAGTTTCTCCCGGTGTCCTGGCCAACGAATTAAAACTGGTCATTCGCAACTGGCTGCCGCGTTTCTCCCACAAAACATACAGTCAATTCACTTTGCAGCATATCTTGTGAATCGCTTTGAGACATCGTGAAGATGCGATAAGGCACTGCATCAAATGCAAGTGTCATTATTGTGCGTGACTAGAGTGAGAGGGAAAAGCCTGTAAAATGAACAGAATCTTTCATGGAACACCACCGTACTTCGGTGAAATCAAGGGGCAATGATCTGGATTGTCTTACATCAGAAAAAAGATCAAATTTGGTGTATTTTTACAAAACACATCTTAAGATTTTCCTCCACATTCTGTAATTTTTAGATCTTGTGGACGGGGAATTGCATGTAATTTGACCCATTTTCCAATATTGTCCATTTCTCCCAGCTCCTGCCACATGTTCTGTGTGAGCACATACTCCCTTCCTCACCCTAGTTATATTTATCGGAATTCTAGTTTTGCTTCCTGGCAAATGCTTTGGAAGACCATCCTTCTCACAACACAAATGGCTTGAGTTCCTGAATCATGTTAAATATTGCAAGAGAAACAGCAGTACAGGGTGTCCCACTATCCCAGAGGAAAGCGTGTGGCATGACAAACTGTGCTTGTAAGACGTTGCAGAAATGGTAAAACTGGGGTATTGTGGGGAGAATGCAACTGAACAGGAAGGAAATGTGTGCTCTCTGCGGAAGAAAGCAGCACCACATTGAACAAACTGACATGCTTCAAATTTGAGGCTTGTAGTAGCTTAACGTCGCCTTGTTTTTTGCAAGAAGGTTTTCCGATCCAAGTTTTGCAGCCAGACATTTCAAAAAGAAAACGTTTAAACGAGGTGGAAAGACACATCACAGATAGACAGGAGCAAAGGGGAATCACGATAAGGTGTAAAGCCAGAACAGGCGAACGTGGAGGGCAGAAATTCCGTGTGCTGCATAAACAAGAATGATTTTGACGGATCACTTAATTTGGGGCGTGCATTAAATGGGGTGGATAAATCTAAAAAACAAATTCCTGTGGGCTGCGTGCAAGGTTTTTTTTAAGATAATAATAATAATATAATCCTTGCATTTGATATAACTCCTTATCACGTTATTGACACGTCTCAAAACGCCTCACAGAATATACTGTAAAGTGAATAGACTGTATATTTTGTGGACAATAAGGCTGTGCCTCCCAATCTGTTAAGAGAGCTTCATATTTTCTTCTGTCGTGGGATGATTTTGTCAATGTAGGAGATTGCATTGTTCTGAGAGGGACATGGCTCTGCATATACAGTGTACGGCTCTTTGTCGTAACATAAACGTTTGTTCTGCCAAAGAACGTGGTTTAAAGATATTTGTACAAATATAAAACACAGGAAAAAAAAAGGCTCGTGAGCTTGGCGATGAAGATTTTATTTTTACATTTTAAATATTTGGGGAGGACAAATTTGCAGGGCTATGGGGAGAGAGCGGGGGAGTGGGATTGATTTGGACAGGTCTTTCAAAGAGCCGGTATGGACACAATGGGCCGAATGGCCTCCTTCTGTGCTGTATAATTCTATGATTCCATGATTCTAACTCATTTGCCCATACGTGAAAATGATTTACTAATGTGCAAACGATTTAAATATGTAAAACGATTAACATACTTACACGCTTCCCAACATGGCCACCAACAGCGCACTCTATATATGCTGTGTGTTTCCTCCTCCGAGCTCTCCTCAATCGCTGGCTCAATCGGTGCAAACCCCTCGTTGTCTGGCGCCTTGGAACATCCTCCCTATTCAAATGCAATTTATTGTTTGTTGTTGTTGTTGACTTCCCCCACTTTGCTCACTGGTCTGATTCAATACCATTCAATACCAACATGACAGGGAAAGAGATTGAGATCCCTGCTGGTTTGGGACCTCAGGGTGGAGGGGGAGGAGGAGGGGACATCAACTTGTCGCCTCACACTGCTACTCACCCGAGATTGGAGCCCACCCCCACTTGCTCGGAACCCTCTGGCTTGATATTAAGCTCCGCCACTGTTAAGTGCTCCAAGATGCTATCCCATGTGCTATACAAATGCAAGTTGTCGTTGTCCCATCATCTACCTTGTCTTCTGAGGTGCTTTGATCCACGTGACACAGGTAGGAGTCGGTCAACACTGTCTTTCCCCTTGGTCATGTCTTCCTCTTACTCCTCCTCCTCCTCCTCAGGTCAGGGGGGACGTCCCAAGGTGCTGGACAGTCAGGGATCCGCACGCGGGGTGGTGGGTTGGGATCAGGAGGGGTGGAGGGCAGGGAGGGTAGGGGTAGGAGGGTGACCAAAGGAGGATAGAGCACTACCCTGGAAGTCAGAACCTTTTTTCATATAATAAGAGCAAAGGTCTTAATGCTTTCTTCTTGGTATCACAGCAATACTATAGCTCAAAAAAGCACAAATGTTCCCTGTTACATTATCTGTTGCTTTTGCTAGGAAATTCCACGTTGGATGTTACATGATCTATTGATTGTGCTATTATTGTCTTCAGTCCAGATGATCATGTTTCCAAATCCCTACAGAGCAAAGTGTAACTTAAATCCCAAATCATAGTGTCAGGTATTTAATTGGTGTGGGAGTTTTGGGGCCACAGATAAAGTTATTGGTTGAAAATTGAATGTTGCTGTTATAATCTTTAGAGTACAAGAGGGGTTTAAATCTTCAGCAGCAAAGGGGCACTCTGGAGAACCTTTTACCACTTTGGAGAGAACTGTTTCCCCCTCAGTCCAACATATTAGTGAGGGGAATGACGAAGGAGTGGGATATAGAGAAGAAAGCCATTTGAATAATGTTAATCTATCGCATACCTACAGAGAAAGGCATGTCATCCAGGGAAAAGAATGCCCTGCTTTGGAATTGAGAGTAACATTCATTTCTTAATACTAATACAGTGTCCCAAGTCTCTAAAGTCATTGAACTGTGTAATTAAAATAGATGGACAGTAGCCTTTGAGCAGGGAGGGACACTTGAGGTACTTTGCATTCTCAGTAAAGCTTCAGGTTGTAGGTAACATCAGTGCAGTGAACCTCACCTACACTGACCAGTGAGACCCAAATCAATTATTTTATTAGCGTTTTACAATACAATACAACTCAAAATTACTTTCACGTCCCAAGGTAACTGGGCAGTCAGGAATTTGGATCCGAGCAGGGGGGTTAGGAGAGTGCGGTCGAAGAGGAGGCTCTTGAGATGTGCCTTGAAGGGAGCAGGGGAGGGAGCGAGGTGAAAATATATATATATGTGCCTTGAACAAACAGTATTAAAGAAGAGTTATAGACAGCTGGCTGGGAGCACGGGGACATTAAGCAATGCACAGAGCACAGTGGGGTTAACTATGTGTAAATGCATGTGTACAGAGGGAATTAAAAGTGTTCTTATACACACAGATATACTTGCCTTGGAGGGTGTCCAGTGATAATTCAGCACATTAGTACCTGGGAAGGGGTTCAGGTATGATGAGAGGTTGGATAAATTTAAATTGTATTGTCTAGAGTCCAGGAGGTTAGGAGGTGCTCTGATGTGAGTTGGGGAGAGAATTGATGAATTTGCAAAATAGTCTGTTAGCGGGATTCAAAATAGGAGTGGGGGGAGTGTGGGTGGGGGAGGGGGGGGTTCTTAAACAAGGGGATCGAAACAGAGGGGGATGTCTTAAAAATAAAGGTAATGCAGTTGGAATTGCGATCTTCTCGCAAAGCGTTGTGAAATGGGGGGAATTACACTCATACAACAACAACAAAATTCCATTTATTGAGCGCCTTTCACGTCAGGAGGACGTCCCAAGGCGCTGTACAGTTGGGTCAGGACCCGAGCATTGGGGGGAAATGGTCAGGGTGAGGGGAGGGAAGGGAGGGAGTGAGGAGGGGGTAGAGAGTCGAGAGGGGAGCTGAAGGCCCGGTCAAAGAGAAAGGTTTTGAGACCGGCCTTGAAGGAGGAAAGGGAGGAAGCGGCGAAGGCACTGGGGATAGAGT
This sequence comes from Callorhinchus milii, assembly GCF_018977255.1. NCBI lineage: Eukaryota > Metazoa > Chordata > Chondrichthyes > Chimaeriformes > Callorhinchidae > Callorhinchus > Callorhinchus milii. The sequence goes on along the minus strand of NW_024704742.1, from coordinate 4,563,721 downwards.
TCCAGAGCCTGGGGGCTGAGAGGCTGAAGGCCCGGCCACCGATGGTAGGGCGGTTGGGGCGGGGGATGTGGAGCAGACCGGAGCCAGAGGAAGAGGGTACGGGCAGGTAGGTAGGGGGATAGTAGGTCGAAGAGGTAGGAGGGAGCGAGGCCGTGAATGGCCTTGTAGGTGAGGATGAGGATCTTGAATTCGATAGATACAGAATCAGATCTGTTACCATCATCACCATCAGAAAATAGCACAACAAGGCTCAGCTGGCTGAGTGGCCGCCCATTGTTTTATTGGGAACTCAACCCGAACACTTGCAGTTAGTTTGTCAAGTAACGTCACAAAAAAGTCCTGTAGCTCAGTGGTTAGAGCACTCGCTTTGCAAGTGAGAGACCTGAGTTCAATTCCAGGCAGAGGGCGAAACCTTGGGCAAGTTTCCTTACTCCACACAGAGCCTAATAATAATCCCTCCAAAACTAAAAAAAACAATAATTAAATTGGTCATTTTCAATCTACGACTGTTTGTGGGACATTGCTGTGCGCAATTGGCTGCCGCGTTCGCCCACAAATATACAGTCAATTCACTTTACAGTGTGTTCTGTGAAGCGCTTTGGGAAGTCCTCCCGACGTGAAAAGCGCTATATCAAATGCAAGGATTATTATTATAAAAAAACAAGCTTCGCACTGACTGGAAGTCGAAGGCTGAGACTGGTGAACTGAAAATCCAGTGATTGACCCCACGCTCAGCCCTCACCATTCAGAACGAGGTGGCAGGTTGTGGGAGTGGGTCTGGTCTCTGACCAAGCAGTGCACTCAATATCAAATGGCCATTCAATGTCCCCGTCTCTCCTCTCTCTATCTATCTGTCGGTAAATGTCCACCTTTTTCTGTAGCTCTTCATTTCTTTCCATTCGTGTCTTTCACATTTAGATCTGAGGTGGTGACTGTGTGACTGTGGTGACGGTTTCTGTTGGTCACGTGTGTGTTGGCTGTTGCCACAGTTCTGAAACACACATTAGAATCGTGCCAATTAGCTGGAATTAATTGACTCATTACTAAAATGTTTGTTCGTTCAGACTAATGATTAATAAATAATTATGTTGTATTTAAAAATCTGATTTTATTGTTTTTCTTGAAATGGAAGATGAATCAAATTAATTAATATTAATGGTTGTTTGTAATAATTGTTTTTAGACTTCTGACGAAATTAACCAATTTATTATTTCTCCAGGACTAACTGAACCATGTCAAAATTTCCCTCATTAACATTTGATTTCAGTGACTGCTAAATATTTTAATGCAGTTTATCAAAGAAATTTTACATGCTGAATTAATTATGCTATAAGCTGCTGAACATCTTTGAGTTCAAATTAACTGCGTTATGTATGTTTCCACAACTGAAATCCACTCACCAGGGATCACTTACACAAGATTTTCTAAGACTTTTCTTAGCCAAAATTTAATATTACTCTATTCGTGGAAGTCAGAAACATAAAGTGAGGGGCAGATTTAAAACATTTTTAAAAATCGTTTCAAACATCTATTAATCAATGTTATTTTTTATAACTAATCACTGAAGAGAGCTTCGACGTAATCTGTTGATTGATTTTATCCCAAGGTGTGCTACACACTGATAAAAAATCAATCGGACTTTTTAGTAAAAGAAATTCAATTCAAACTGCCCAATAATAATCACAAGGTTCGTGGTTTTTAAGTGAGGCCAACTGATTTTGTGAACGTTACAGAAGTACTAACAGGCAGAGACGCTAGTCGAAGTGGGAGGTAATCTCGGGGGTTTGGACAGGAGCACTTTATGCACAATGGATGTCATGACCAAATAATATTGCAAGCTCCCCGGGCTACTTAATACTTGGGAATAGAGTGATTGTCAAGATCACTGCAACGTTTCAAACCAAATGGCAGCAGTGAGAAATTGCATGGTGGTGCATTGTACTTAAAACAGACAGCACCACCTCCCATCAGCTGGTGACATTTTATGATCATAAAAATGGAAATGGACTGAAGCACAAACTCCGGTCGGTGTCCCTATCATTCTAATCCGGTTCCTTTCCTCCCGCCTCTAGGTACGGATGTCGGAACTCCCCAACTCCACTCACATTTTTCGCTTGGATTCTTCTGTACCTGAGTCTTTCAAGGAAAGTTAAAACTCGTGAAATTAATGGAAACTCAGTTAGATTACTAGTTTAGTACAATAAACTCCCCCTTTACATGACATGATTACTACATTTTACAATTAATCCTGTGAAGCGTTTTGAGATGTTTTGACAAGCCTTGTGGGTCGCTACCTGCTTGAGTGGAGGTATATAAATGCAAGTTGTGGGTGTAGACAATATGATAAGGCAATATACTAAATGCAAGGATTATTATTATTATAAAAGACAATGATAGATGGGACTAGCTTTGTTTTGGGGGAGAGCAGTGACTAGCGGAATATATAATAGTGATCTTGTCTGGGAAACTAGAAACAGTAACTCGTGGAGTTTAATTTCCATCAATCATTTGATTCGCAATGTGCACAAAAGATGTGGGTGACGCACAGTAAAGCCTGAAGAGGTTAGATTGGCGTCAGTAAAGTCAAAGAAAGAAAAGTTGGTCAGTACTTCACAAGCCTGCATGTGTGTGTGTGTGTGTGTGTGGTGTCGGCCCTGAGAGACAGGAGATGGTGACATCCTAGAACCTCGCAGTCAAGAGACTGGCGAGGACTGGCGAGACTGGCGAGACTGGTGAGTTTTGCTGGTGTTAGGCAGATCTCGAGGCCTTCAAATATAATGCGGGGTGGAAATGGACTATTTGGCCCTTTGGGCCTGCGCTGGTATTCCCTCCCCTCCCACCACGAGTAAGATTCCTGGGGATCTGAATTGGCTTACTTTAGCAAAATAGCTCAACATCCTGTTTGCCTTGTTTATTGCTGCCTCGCACTGTTTCAACATGGTGAGCAATGGGTCAACTAACACACTTGATCTCTTTTAGCTTCCCTCTTTGTCAATTCAATCCCATCCGGGGAGTACATACATTTCCCATTCTTGTTTCCTATATGTAATAGCTTGCACTTATCTCTTTTGAACTTAATTTACCAGTCATCAGCCCAGTGCCTGCCCTATCAAGATATGTGGTGAAGAACCTTTGGTGCCTCCTCTGATTTTAGAAGTGTCCCCAACTTGTTCTCACCTGCAAATTTATCTAATACTGCATCTGCGAATCCAGATGATTCATGTATACAAAGAACAGCAGTGGTCCCAGTAGAGATGCCCCATGTAATATCGCCCCCATTTTGACCTAGCTCCCCTAACAATAATATTTTGTTTCCATTCCTTCAGCCAATTCTGTATCCATATCCGTATCTTATCCTTGGTAGTCAGTGATCTAATTTTGTGAAGGAGTCTTCTGTAGTATGTTGTCAAATGCCTTTTGGCAGTCTAATTATTACTCTGTCATGGCTTCCCACAGTCAATATGGGCTGTCAACATTTTTCTCTGATGATTAAATTCATCACTTTTCCAGTTATTGAGGTCAGGTGAATGGGTCTACAGTTGCCAGATCTGGTTCTGTCACCTTTCTTGAACATGGGAACAACATGTTTACTTGGAGTCTGTTGAAACGTCACCAGTATTGATTGGCTCCCTCATAATGTCTGACAGCTCTACATTAATCTCCTGCCTTGTCTCCAGAAGTACCGTGGGATACAGTTCATCCGTCCTGGGGAACTTTGTTGGTTTTAAGCCTCTTGAGCTGATCTGGAATTCCAAGCTCAGTTATGTTAAAAGTTTTGAAGTTCAAACAATGTTTGCTGGATGTTGGGGACATATTTTTAGAGTCCTTGTTGATAAAAAAAAACTCCAGGAAGGAAGTAATCATTGAATATGTTAGGGAACCAGATAGGTATGGGTTGGAATTCTGTTCCATGAACCGTGTCAGAAGTAGTAAACAGTGTAGTTGTGTTTTTAGTTTTTTTTAACCAAAAAACAGTATTGGTTTGTAAGTATTACACAATTCTGATGGCTCCACCGTAGCTAATCACATTTTGTTTTCAGTTAGAGATTTCTGGATTGCTTAACAAGCCCCGTGAGGTGTTTAAGTGAAGCTCTCCGGGATGCGTGAAGGACACTATATAAATGCAAGTTGTTGCTGTTGTAAGTCCTGCCTGGACATGTTGGCCATATAACGAAGACAACTTGCATTTATATAATTCCCATGTAGTGTCTCAGAGCGCTGAAATCAACACTGATATCAGTGGGAATTGGCACCACAAAGATATCAGGGGTTTCAGCACGAGGTGTCTGGAGGAGAATGAGGAAAAGGATCCATTCCTGACAGCAGCTCGATCTGACTAAAAGGGAGACATGGAAACGCACAAGACACTGATAGCCTTGCTGGGCAGCGGATAAAGGTAGTAAAGTTGGATTTTTTGGGTGGTCAGCCAGATGTCACAAACAACAACAATAATAATCAATTATTGCAATTAACAATTGCAGAAGCTCAGTGATTGATCGGCATGTGGTGGAGCACAAAACACAAACACAGGCGAGTAGGAAAGAGGGCAGACAGTGTCCCTGCCCAGTGATACACCTCAATGATAGGAGTCCTGTCTTGTGTTCCTCTCATATATCAGAATACAGAGTCAGGCCAGTGAGCACTTAAGGAAAAGTTGGGACCTAAGAAGAGGAAAGACACAGAATAATGCACTGATGGTAGTCTGTAAACATGTTTTTATCTGGAAAGCGTTTATAAATAACTATTAGGAGGAACCCCGCTCTTATGGTCTGCCTCTTTCCTACTTTGTACATTTCTACTTCATTCACGGTTACCTTCACATCAAGTTCTCTGGTCTCCACCACCAACACGGTCAGTGCATGCTGTTGCCAGACCTGCTAGTTGTCACCGGTCATAACTGGCAAGGAGTTTGATACCTTCCACCGGGCTAATCCCCGGAATATGTGACGGTTCAGGAATACCATCTTAATTCAATTTCTCGAATTACTGAAAACCCGGGAACGGTGGAACGATTAAAAAAGGGCCGGAGGCCAAACCAGCAGTACATGACCCTGCACTTAGGGAAACTCCACACGTTACTTCTGGTGTCTTAGAACAGGGAAGCAGTCGACTGTGGGGGTCCTGCCAGTTACCTGTTTAGTACTCAGAGTCACTGTTAATGAATCCCAGTGGGGAACACTACCTTTTTGACATCACATATTTCAGGTACTTTGACCCACAACTCCAGGCGCATTAAGTCAGGCCGGGTGAAAATATACAGCGGAGACCAGAGGCCAAGATGATATAACTGGAGGACGTACCATAAATAACCTAGGCTTTACTCACGTCTCATTGCTAATTCTTTGTTCTTTACAAAACTGCATCACACCTTTGAAGAGCGGTCTATTACTCATGCTGAGAACTTCAAAGAACGTAATATTTAACAAAGAGGGGGAAAAAAAGTCCTAATCTGAACTCAGATACGCGGCAACTGATCACCATACTCAAGGTGAATGTGATCCATCATCATTAAGTGATTCTATGTATACAGGAATGTCTATCTTGTAGCAATTTATCTTGTCACTTAGTTCAGCGCAGTGCATGTTTTTTACACGGTGTCACCCGGTGTCACCTCATTTTTGGGAACTTGTCTAGTTAAAGAATCGGATAGCACGTTTTGTATTGTTCGGCTCATATAAATAACACCCTTGAGATACAATTCTGACAGAGCAATTGAAGCTCAAAGCAAAAAGCTGAATGTTTAAACTCCCCACAGCTGTTCCCTTTCATCTCGCTGGTGGAGAAAATCCAGATACTGAATAAGAAATATTTCCCTTGCAACCACCAAGTAAAATGGATGCTGCGGTCAGAGGAGATCCATCTTAACAGCGTTCAGAAGACGTGCCGCATTCATGCAGTCATTACATCCCGCTTCATCTTGATCAATAGCAAACCTGTCTCATTTCTATTGTTCTTTAATACATATTAATACCAATTCTTATACCGATTCCTTTTGGGGCTGAACTTTTGTGCTTATGATGAGGGACGTCAGTGCTGGAGGATGGAATGGAACACTTTCCTTTTGTGGTGGGGGGGTGGCATTCGGTATTGAGGTTAAGGAATCTGATTTGCGATATTTCTTAGTGGGATTGATTAACAAGCTATTTGTCGGGGAAACCTGCTGGAATTCCTGCGGGAACGCCGTTCCAGAATTGGCCGGGGCCAGACCCATGTTGCTTTGGGTCAGCGTCACACACGGACGGCTGCCACAAGAACTCCCCAGTTCCAAGTTCCGCAACTTGAATTCCTTATTAAGAAATCCAGTTAAGAAATACTGCAAATTAGACCCTTATGGCTACACATCGTTCTGTCAGCGATCTCCTGGGAGCTCCGTGAGACATCTTTGCAGAGCTGGCTGTTCCTCTTGCTTGTGGCAGTCCTAGCAGCGTTCTGGTATTTCCTGCTGCTTCTATGATTGCTAAAGCCTGTGCGTGCCTGGACTGAGAACTCCTGCTGGAAGGTGGGGCATCAGGCTCAAGAGCCACAGCTAGTTTTGTTTATCAAATGAACACCGTCCAATCCTTTTTACAACACACTTTGTTAGTTCCTGTACACTTTATTCAATAATAACGTTTCGATATGACTCAGGAAGCTCACACAGACCAGCAGACACACGAGAGGAAACAGAAAGACTCCCCCGGAACACACCGGCCTAGAAGATCGCAGGCGTGTTTGCGCTCGGTTGACCCATCTTGTGTAGCATCGGAGTAAACCTTGAAACCATATCCCAGTGTGGATTTTAAAATAAAGGATCAATTGCTCTCTGGGAGGAGGGAAGGGAGGGAGGGAGGGAAGGGAGGAAGGAAGGGAGGGAGGGAGGGAAAATGTAATGAGAAAAATTAGCGAAAAACATCATGTAACAAAAAATGAGATTTTCAGACATTCAAAAATGGATCCGTTATTAGATTGAATGTTTCGTTCTTCGTGGTATTTGGGATGTTTTTGTGAATTCCAGAATGTTACAGCCCAGGAACAGGCCTGTCAGCCATCGGCGTTAACTTATTGCAGCTCAACTTATAATTATAATATCAGAGAATTATCGCTTCGGCAAGCAGCCGTTTCCTGTTGCAGTGCTTTCCAGAACCACTTGCACAATCGTCTGTTACGTGAAATTGTGCACAAATGTGTTAAACTACAGGGGCTTTACAGTCAATAATTCACAACCTTTTACGTAGATTCAGGGAGGATAACTCAGAGTGAAGCTGCTGGGTATTAATTGATATGTCGATGATATTTGTACACCCAAACGTGAATTTTGCAATATTTTAGATCAAAAGAAAACAGCTCATTACAACAAGTAAAAAAAACCTCCCCCATGTTTGACCACAATACAATAACTGTGGTGACAAAATAGCTGTTAAAACCTACAATGAAACATCTCCCTGTTCGACATTGTGGGAAGACTGTTTCTGTCATTGCCTTATAACTTCCATGCACGTTAAAGACAGCAATAGAGATAAAATGCGAAGCGGTTTGCAACCTTCCTTGAGAATGCGACTGCAGAGAGTATGACTGAGGCATAGGAACATTTAAAAATGAGTAAAGCTGGTACAAGGTGTCTTGGACTGAATTGGTTGTTTGTTTTTTAAAAAAATACCACATCCTCCTTTTAAAGTGAAGCACGTCATGCTCTTTGGTTTTCCTGTCAGTTAGAAATGTTCATTTTCACAGACTGCGTATCGGGTAGGATTTGATCGAGACAATCCGCTCTTCGGAAGATGATTTCGTACTGTCCGATCTGTGGGAAACCCGTCTATTTTGGTAAGTGCAGCCTTTTTGGCAGTGTTTCGCTGTGGCGTTGGAGTTCCTAGGGTCACCATATTTTGTGAAGCAAACCCGGAGACGCAGGTAAAAAAAAAAGAAGTTGCTGATGCTGATGCTGTTACTGGAGAAATGTGTTGGATTAATGGATGGGTCCCTCTCGATCAGTGTATGTATCTGTTGTAGAATGTTATCGTTCTTGCTCAGTTCGTGGCTGAATTCAAGACGGGGCAAATTTGAGCCCAGGGACACAACACCTCACACAAGGACCGTCCCCGGAAATCGAGGAACTTGTGGTCAATATTAAACCGAGTCCGAGCAGGTGTTGTAGTATGTTCAGTCCGTGTGTCTAACGTTAATTAATTTGGTTGCATGTTATAGTGTGACCTTGTAAGGCATTCTTATACCTGTTATTCTTTCTGACAGTACCACTGTGTTTGTAAAGGTTTGGGGTTTGTTCCGTAATCCGGGTTTGGGTTTAAGATGTTAAGAATTATGTCAGGAATATGCGATGATCGGGGTGGCAGCCGAGAATGGTCCTGTTCAGCCCATTTCCCGCTTCAGGTCAGTTAGCTCTCGGAAGGAAAAGCAATACAAACCCAAGCCGGTGGCGGGTTTGCTGAGAAAGAGAGAGAGAGCGAAGCCACAATGAGTTCTGTGCACCATCTGGTGAGTGACAGGAAAAGGCCTGGTGGAGAGCATCGTTCATTTCCACCACAGGAAGGAGCTGATATCTGTGGCTTAATTTACGTTGCTGGTTTAGACAGTGTCTCTTTTTTATATTAATAATAATAATCCTTGCATTCGCTGTAGCATCTCAAAGCACTTCGCAGAATATACTGTAAAGTGTGGTGACTGCATATTTTGTAGGCGAAACACGGCAGCCAATTGCGCACACCAGTGTCCCCACAAACAGCCGTGGATCAAATGACCAAATTATTATTATTATTTTAAGGGATTATTAAAATTAGTGCATTGAACACAAGCATCCCCCGACCCCCCCCCCCCCACATAACCTGTATGACATCCCACTCCTGGATTAATCAGCGTTCTCCACACATCCTTCAGTCCTTGAACGAACTGTTTAATCCTGAGTGTAACAGTGGAAGCGGAACTGAGTGACTTTTCAAAGGGCGACTCGACATAAAAGCCACATCTATCGTGGCTGTGCGCACAAAACAACATCGCTGCCACATCTGATCGCCCGTCACACGCGATCCAGAGGACAGGCCGTTCACAAACGACCCCAAGCTGATCCGCTCCTTCCGCGAGCGGAGAGATGACGAGTGTCACATCACTCACCATTTCACTCAGCGTTATACAGCTCTGTTCGTTCTGAGAGGGTGAAGTGTAGTGTAGTGTGTGTGTGTGTGCGCACGAACTTGGCTGGGGTAAATCTAACAACGATCTTACAATCTATGGGTGGGGGAATCCTTCTGTTCAGCATAGAGGGGTATCTTACATTTAAAACAATGGTAATAACAATCCTTGCACTTGATATAGCGCCTTATCACGTCTTCGAGACTTCTCAAAGCGCTTCACAGAATAAAAGTGGGGAACGAAAGCAGATCGTTTATGAAACCCTCTTTTCCTTCCTCGTGCAGCCGAGAGGAAGCGCTCCCTGGGTAAAGACTACCATCCCCTGTGTCTGAAGTGTTACCGGTGCAAACGCCAGCTCAACCCAGGCCAGCACGCAGAGGTAAGAACTCTGCGAAGTCTCCATCTGTTTGCTCCAGTGTCTGACTGTCTGGATGTGTTGTTGCTGCAATCTGTCTCCTCAGCCCTCGCTCTGTAAGCCGTTGCCTCTTTGGGGAATCGTAAACTATTAGAACATCTGGGGCTTTGGCCCCTTTGCTTTTTAATCATTAACTTCAGTATCTCTTGGCCCATTTACATGCAGAAATGAAACTCATTACGCCTCACCTTGATGTGCGCTAGTGCTGTGCTGCTGGGATTCTCCACATTTGCATAGCAGTGTACCATGTTTTCATGCTTGAGCAGTGGTTGCAATGCTGGTTACAGCTGCTTCGTTTGTGTATGTGCTTTACGTGTGTACATGTGTGTGTGTGTGATCTACGTATGTGCATGTGAGATGTGTGTGATCTACGTGTGTGAGATCTGTGTGTGTGTATGTGAGATGTGTGTGATCTATGTGTGTGTGAGGTGTGTGTGTGAGATCTGTGTGTGTGGGGGAGAGATCTGTGTGTGAGAGAGGGAGATTTGTGTGTGTGTGTGTGTGTGATCTATGTGTGTGTGAGAGAGAGAGAGATCTGTGTGTGTGAGAGACATATCTGTGTGTGTGTGAGAGAGAGAGAGAGAGGGGGAGATCTGTGTGCGTGTACATTGTTATGCAGCAGCAAACACAAAGTTTGTTGAGAGAAATAAGGAATGTGAATTGAACTGGAGTCACCTGGCAATGCACTGACTGAACCCAGCTCCAGTTCTACACAATGGGAGTATTTTAAAATGGAAACTTCCTGGATTTTACACAGCACCTGTTCACACAGAACAAAATTGGAACTGTGAGCCGTACTGATGGCAAATGCCTGATGCAGATGAGGCTTCGGATAACAACTGTTTAGGCAATTCATTTCAAAATGAACGACGGACTAAGACAATCAGAGACGTGGAAGTAAACATGGAAAGCATCGGAATATGATTTCAAAACATCTGAGGCTTTTAAAAGCAGCTGTAGAGAAACTGACCCTTCAGTTGGCCGGTGTAGTGCGCTCAAACAAGATGAGTCTCGCATGCAAAAGAATGCCATCCATATTTTCAGCTCCCCCCTCCCACACCCAATTTATTTCTATGCTGTGTATTTGCTACGGTGTCCTGGTCAACAGTGTTCTGCTTACTCATACAGTCACTACGTTTTACAGAAAATCCTGTGAAGCACTTTGAGACATTTTGACAATGTCATAACAGCAGTAATAATAATCCTTGCATTTGGTATAGCACCTTTCACACAAGGAAGAAATCTCAAAGTGCTTCACAGGATAAAACAACAACAACTTGCATTTATATAATGTCCCTCGCACAGGGTTAGGATCCAAATGTCCCACACAGAGCTGTGAGCAATTTTATCTGAGGGATGTTGGCTAGGACACCTGTAGAAATTCCCTTCTCTTTTCAAATGGGATCTTTGACATCCACCTGAATAGGTGCCATATAATAATCCTTCCATTTGATATAGCGCTCTATCACGTCGTCAAGATGCCTCAAAGTGGTTCACAGAATATACTGCAAGACGCAACTTTCATTCTATTGTCATCTGAAAGAAAACAAATGGGTTAATATTTCAGGGGAATGGGTTAAAATATAGTGGGAAAAGGTCAATATGAAACGCATGCCACTACTATCCTACCCAAAATTAAGCAACTTAGCAGAGAGAAATAAAACTTTGATTTTTTTTTAGACTTCTTTGCCCAAAGAAAACAAGAGAAAACTCCACAATGGGAAATGTATTAATTGAGATAATAATAATAATCCTCGCATTGATTTATCACCTTATCACGTCGTTGAGACGTCTCTAGAAAGAATATACTGTAAAGAGGATTGACTGTGTATTTTGTGGGCGAAATGCGGCAGCCAGTTTGTGTACAGCAGCGTCCCACAGACAACCATGGAGTGTTGTCGATTCAACAAGACCAACACTCGGTGACTGATTTTATTTGGGGGATTCGTTGCCTGAACAGGCAGATGGGACCTCGGTTTAATGTCTCATCCGAAGGACGGCACCTTCAACAATGCAGCTCCCACCCCCCCAGCACTGCATTGGAGTGTCAGCTTAGACTATATGATTCCATGTCCGGACGTGGGGCTTGAACCCACAAACCTTCTGACTCAGAGGCGAGAGCGCTACCAACTGAGCCAGGCTATCGCACTATGTTACGAATGTTACAAAGAGAACAAATGTCCTTCTAACCCTAAAGAGTTTAAATATAAACTAAGTATTTATATCAGATGTGAACAACACCCTGTTCTTTCTTTCCCTTTCCTCAGTACGATGAGAAACCGTACTGCAATCGCTGCTACCTCCAGCACTTTGGACAAAGAGGTAAGAGAGCATTGAACCGACAACGCACTCCATCACATCCCAATCACCCGAAGCATAGAGGCTGATGAGCTCATCCACTGCCTGACAGAAGTAGAACATCCCACCATCTCCTTTAAACAAAAGGCTTCTCTGATCCAATCTGCAGAGATTATCTACTCCAGCTTTGTGCTCCATAGAGGCAAAAGTTCTCAGTGACATTGACCCATATAACCCACTGCTTTCTGAGGCCCATCTAACAAGCCAGTTATCCATTGATAAACTCTCCAGTCACAGATCAGCTCACATCACACATCATTCAATACATTTGACACACATTTTTTGGTGTTTTTCTTGAGCTTTTACCAGTTGTGTTGAATTGAGTAAACTGACTCCTCGGGGAATTAGTTTGAGAGAGTGAAACGACCATGCATACGTTTTAAAACAGAGCAGTAGTTCTGTAAGGGAAAAAAAACCCTCAAATAATGGCAGTTTCATTAATTTTATTCTTTGCTCTTCTCAAATGTAATATGCCAGCACCCAGTATTAGAAAATGACCCCAAAACATTTCAGATATGTGTTTACTTAACGGATTATCCCATTGCACAGAGAAGTGTGGCAGAACTGCTTTAGGAATCAGCACGACAGCCACTGGTGTTGTCGAACCTGTCCTGTTGATATTGTAAGATGGATTTCACAGATGCCAGAACAATATAAAACCTGTATGACTACATATCTGGCTACTATGCCTCTAACACCTCAGCAGGAAAACAGTCACTAGTCTGTCTGCAATGAGAGAGGGTTAGTCAGGCAACTGTCCGGAAACCCTAAGGCCTGAAATTCCACCTAACCTTACCTTGTAATATTTTGTATATAGGAATATTAAAGGACAAATTATATAAAGCCCCAAATTCTGGATAGTTTTAACCTGCAAGATCCTTTTGTTTCAAAATTTAAAGACACGGCATTGTGGAACGTTGTTGAATTCGGCTCTAATTTGAAAGTCTTTTTTTTAATAACTGTGGGAAACTGGCTTCCAAATTAAGCCTGAATTTAACAATTTTCCACAATTAAATTTGAAGACAAATGGTCTTACAGGACGAGACGAGATGGATTTTCGGGTCTATAATAATACGCTTGGGTTAACAATGGGAGGATCAGTGATAGTTGGGGGTAATCTGATGGAAATGCAGGGTTTGATAAAGAAACTTCCGTGCAATATATCCACAATGTGTGAGAATTCGAAGGTTTCAATAAGTTTCGCATAAAAACAATTCAAATGTTTAAGATTGATGTGTTGACTTAATCGTACTGTTCCTTGGTTGGTTCTGCCATTTGTCTGTTATTATTTTTTTATTATTATATCTGCATCCGCAGGAAGACAACCAGCAACTCGAGCATCTCTTGGAGCAACTGGATCCAGTGTTGCCGTTGAGGACCAGAGGAGCACTTAGACCTTGTGAAGAATCTCACCTCACTCAGCGATGAACAAAATCACCTTAGCAGAAAAGAGCTGCTTTACACTCGAAACGGTTACCACGCCTCAATGCATAAAAACAACTCCGAGAGCCTTGGCAAACGAATACTTAGGGGCCGTACGCCATTACTGCACAGATAAGCAGAACACCTCGAACTTTAGCGCTCACAGCTCCTGTACTTTTAGAAATCATGTTTCTTGACAGTTTTAATTTATAATATTTTTTTTTTGCCACCCGCTTCCCATTTCTGGCACAATTCGGTTCGCAAACAGCAGTATAAAGATACGATTAGCTTCTGGCACATTCTTCCCCTCTCGGTGTAGCCTATAAAACCCGAATGTGGGAGGAAGCCAGCTGCTAGATTGATGGTGTGTTTGTAAAGCATAATTTCCTAATGCTTTCCTCAGTGTAAACGCTCATGTTCCACAAGACTCCGGTATGTTGCCAGAGGCTCGAGCAAGATTAGAGCAGCTACAGATGCACAATTGTTTTTAAGTCACGCTTGCAACTGCTTATATGGCCCTACTTGCTGATGGCTTGACAGGCCTGTGCTTTGCTGTCCTGTACAGTCAGGTGGAGAGAACCCAGTGACTTCCTCCTTTCGCCAGTTTCTCTACCTTCACCTTTTAGGAGCGTCGTTACCCTCCAGGGACCCGAAATTTCTCTTGCTCCCTTAGCTCGAATTTGCCAGTTTTCTGCAGTCCTGTAAACAAGGGGCTATAGTTTTCCAAACCGAGGTTGAATTTTAGAATTTTCCACAATTCCACTGCGATCTTAATTTTCGGGACAAAAAACGATGTCAAGGCAAAGACTGGGTGAAATTTCAGAAGCTCTGCCCGTAACTGCGTGAAAGTTTAATGCACGTTCCTCAACGGAAGGTCAGTGTTAATTCAGGGCACTGCAATTTAGTGACATATACTGAACCTGATTGGAACTGTAGTGAAATTACTCATTGCGCTGACCAGTCAGAGGTCTGGCACGTGCTCTGCTCGTTAATACTAGGAAATCCCATTACAAGAGAAGAACAAAAGGTTTGGGAGTGTGAGGGAGTCTCAGTCTATGTTTGACCTATTGAGCAGCGCTACTTGTGCAAAGCTCAGCAATTTCACAGTTTGCAGCCAGTGTAAATATCCCAACTGTAGCCAACAGCGCTGAGTGGTGCTGTGGAAGGATCTGGTTCCTTCCTTGATCACTGGCTCCTGGAGTCAGTTAAATGCTCTGGGACGCGGTATACTTTGCATGAGGGGCGTTATATAAATGCAAGTCGTTGTTTTGCTACAGTTCCAGTGCTGTGGTTCGTGTCAAAGAATTGCTTCATTTCCTGCAGTGTAGCTGTGTGATTCCACAACACTTTATTACTGTCCACCTCTCCGCAACACTTTCAATTGCGCTGGAGAAAACCCCCCACAATTTTGCCTTTCCGAGCATATGCACCTTAGCCGGCTGTTGAATAAATTACAAAATGCTTTTTCTTTCAAAGTTTTTGGGGCCCAGTCCTTGAAGAGCCCAAAGAAACATAGGAACAGGAGTAGGCCATTCAGCCCCTTCGAGCCTGTTGCGCCATTCTATAAGATCATGGCTGATCTGTACCTCAACTCCAATTACCCACCCCTGCGGAGTTTCAATGCGATTTTTCACCGTATATGCACCATAAACGTGGAAATGTTGGTGTATTCGGGAATAGACGAGCTGCTGCCTGTCTGCCACACGTTGCTCTGAGTCGATAGACGGGGCAACACAATCCACTTATTTCTAAAATGTTTTAACAAAAAAGGAAAGAAATTCAGGCCATCGAGAAATATTTTTCATGCAAGTCGATTTAGCAAAGGTAACGTTTGTCTCTGATTATTCACAGCAATAAAAGTAACATCATTTGTCTACCTTTGTTCTCCTGTCTGCAAAGTTCTTGGTGGCCCTCAGTTTAATAATAATAATAATAATAATAATCCTTGCATTTGATATAGCGCTTTTCACGTCGGGAGGACGTCCCAAAGCGCTTCACAGAACACACTGTAAAGTGAATTGACTGTATATTTGTGGGCGAACGCGGCAGCCAATTGCGCACAGCAATGTCCCACAAACAGTCGTAGATTGAAAATGACCAATTTATTATTATTTTGTTTTTTTGGAGGGATTATTATTAGGCTGTGTGTGGAGTAAGGAAACTTGCCCAAGGTTTCGCCCTCTGCCTGGAATTGAACTCAGGTCTCTCACTTGCAAAGCGAGTGCTCTAACCACTGAGCTACAGGACTCCACAACCATGTGCACTTACCGGCCAGCTGCAATGAATCGCGGGAAACATAGTCTTGAACCATTGCCTGATGCGCAAAAGAACTTCCATTTCCTGCGATTCAATGCTTGCTGGATGCGATTAAATGCCTCTGCAGTCGCGTTCTGCCCTCTTCCTCTCCCTCCGCCTGTTGCCTTTTTATTTATTACCATTTTAGTGCTGAGCTGGTCATTTGTAATGGAGAGAGATGCCGGTGTTTCATCCCATACCAAAGCCATCGTCTTGTGTTTTGTGTCCAAACTTGATTGTTTCCCAAATAAGAAATCCACACTTTAAAATGTTCCAAAACTATTTTTATTCATCCACATTTCAGATTTTCTCCCTCTTCTTGGTTTCCCCAATGGTCAAGTTGCCCCCGTGTTCCTCAGCCTGTGCTAAAGTCAATGTTTGACTGGTTGCTGGGAGGTTTGTGAGAGCAGACAAGTTAACAAGTGCTCTATTTTCCTTTCATCTCTGTGTGGAAGGAAGTGCTTTGCCTCCATGCCCCCTCTGTCCTAAATGACCTACTCCGTTAGTGATATCTAAGCAGGCTCTCCCAGCTTCTCTCTTGTACTGCACAGGATACAAGAAATCTTCTGAATGATAATCCATGTCTCATGTCCGGCCTCATGCCTCACTCTCCCTTTCTCGTTCTCATTTTGCACCATTTAGCTTCTTTATTTCTTCGATGCAACATATTACTATTCTGACGAAGCCTGGAAGAATGTTATCGCACTTCTTCACATAGCTTGCTTCGTGTTAATGGAAGTTTTATTTCCCAGGGTCTGCTGGAAAGTATGTCAAGACATCCACTCATGCACCCCTAGTGAGAAATGTTAATAATGAATTTACTCAGCGTTACAGCAGTTACATTTCAGGACTACTCATAAGGTACAAACCCAAGTCTGTCTCTTGGTGACTGCTCAGAGCTCTTATGTGAATTGTGCAATACCACTGCAATAAAACTGATACACGGGGGTAGGCAAGAACTACCTCAATTTCTTTCTTTCAGAGACACGGAGACATATGTTTTGTGGGAAGTTCCTGTGCACAAAATTGGCCTGCCATGTTCGCATACAAAATACAGAGTCACTACACTGTACAGTAAATCCTATGAAACGCTTTGAGATGTCTCAACAATGTGATAAGACGCTGTATCAAATGCAAGGATTATTATACCCAAGATTATGTAAACAGGGAATCTTAAACCTCCGAACCTATAAACCCATGAACATATGGCATTGTGCAATAATTCTTCGATTACTATACAATGACGTACAGCAATGGCTAAGCTGTGACAGTGACAGTGACAGGGAACATTTAAAGATTTAAATTCAGCCCCAAAGAGCCCCTGTTTACTTCTCCCCTAAGAAGGATAGTCACTTGTTGGTCATTCAACACGGGACAAAAATAGGTTTGAGCCTTCACGAGGAGGATAGCAGGTATCGGGAACTCTTGACTATCTGCTTTGGTGAGCAGTAGGACACAGCAGATAATGCAGGAGAGTATTGTTACCATCTGTTTACAGACCAGACCTTCCTATCCACTGAGCAATGGATCCATAAGTTGGAAGTGCATTAGCAGCATTTACCTCTCTCTGTATATGCGAGCGTGTGTTCACAAAACTGGCTCCAACTAATATCTTCCACCAGCTGTCAAACTTAACTCTAAGCCTACCCGTCCTCAGCTAGTCAATGGCCATCTGATCGATGGTCCTCTTTAGGACAACTTGTGACATCCCTAGAACACCTTGATGTTCTGGAGATCCAAGTCCAATGTCAATGGTCAAGTTTACTCATGAACAACTATTTAATCCAAGCACTCATGTGAAGGGACTTACGTTATAATGATAATAATATGGTACCTTACTCTTAATATGGTACCGTTCATGTTGGAAAATGTCTCAAAGAGCTTCACGGGATTTACTATATGTAGTGACTGCGTATTTGTGTAATAATCATAATACTAATCCTTCCATTTGATATAGCTCTTTATCACGTCTTCGAGACGTCTCAAAGCACTTCACAGAATGTACTAAAAAGTGAATTGACTGGGTGAAATGCAGCAGCCAAATGCGCACAGAGGTGTCCTACAAACTGGCGTGGATTGAGTGACCAAATTATTACTATTATCATTATTTTTACTCCCGGAAAAACAATCCTCCAATCGCCGAACAACCGGGTAACAACCGGGTTCCTACTTACTGCTGGGTGAACAGAGGCGTGTGGCGTAAGGATGCTTGACCAACGTTTTGCTCTGCCCGGGAATCGAACCCAGGTCCGCTCGCTTGCGAGACAAGCGCTCTAACCACTGAGCTACAGGACTCCACAGGTATATCTTTGCAGGCAAAGACATGCCTACTATAAAAAGCCAACATTACCGCTAGGATGCTGAGTGACAGGTGAGTGTGGGCCAGACCCTTCCTCTCCGCAGCCGCTTCCCCTGTTTACCACAATTCCATCTCAGTGCTTGGACATGATAAATGGGCTGGAGGAATCCCCTCGCTGATTGCCCAATAAGTTGGAACCATAGAGGAGAACTATATACACACGGTGAGCAGTTGATTTCACCGGGTGACAGTTTATCATGGCTCCAATACACGCATTCTGCCTTTACATCATTGCTCTTTGGCATCAAGTGGCTTTCATTTAAAGCAATATTTATACAGTTTCCACCAATATAACCATTATAAATTGAAGGCATGAACGCATTGCATGTGCATGTGCAATGTGCTTGTAGATATTTCCCCTTTCTATAGGATTACATTTCCCTTTAAATGGCTCTGCACTTTACCGTAGTTATTGACAACAACAACTTGCTTTTATATTGCGCACTTCGTACCGGACGGTGTCTCGGAGAGCTTAACCTCACTATAATTAGATTAAAGTACTGTTTGGCTTTGACTTACACACTATAAAGTACATATGTAAATAACAAATATAATGGCTTTACAGAGCACATTTAAGTACTTACAAGAATCAAAACTGTGTCTTTCAGCACTTCTAACATACATTGACTTGGTACTTTCATTCAGCTACTGTAGCCTTCATTACATTACATGGGTTCCCAGATGTTTTTTACGCTATTATGCAGTGACATTAAGGAGACATTTCCATGCTTAACCAAGATCCACCATGAAATTTACTTGGAGATGTAAAGGTAAACATTGAAATTTTTTTACTTTTATTTTACAGCTTCATCGGAAAATAAATAAAATCCATTTTCTGCTTTGGATCCCTAGTTCATTGTGCTCTTCCATCAATTACCAGCTATTTAAGATTGTGAGTATGTGTGACTAAGTCATTATAACAGATCATGTCCACTGTAACTCACAACGGTTTCTTACTTCCCAGTAATGCACAGTGGAATGAATACTCACAGTAAACAAAGAGACCTAAAAGAAAATCACTCTTGCAATCATTTGAATTAATAGACTTGCTTATTGTCGCCTGGAATTTCACTATCCTGGTGAGGTAACACAGACAGTACTAATGTGTTTAGTCACTCACAACTTGTGAGATACTTTACGGGACAGAAGGAACTGCTCAGTGACCCGCAAGAAAAAAGTGAGTATGAGCAGTGGATCACAGTCATCGGGAAATTGTCAAATGCATGACGAGTAACAACAAACCATGGCTTGAGAAGGATTATTTTGGACCCAGTGGTCGAGAAGCAGTGGGACAAGATAAACCTGAGAGAGCAAAACACTGAAGATTGTTCACTATAGAGAATACACTGGTAGCTCTGACCTAATTTCTAATTCGGGCACTAATTGAAACTTAAAGCAATATTAACCCTCAGATCAGCAGCCAAGAGATGATGATGATGATGATGATGATGATAATAATAATAATAATAATAATAATAATAATAATAATAATAATAATAATAATAATAATAATAATAATAATAATAATAATAATAATAATAATAATAATAATAATAATAATAATATTCCTTGCATTTGACATAGGCGCCTTATCACATCTTTGAAACGTCTCAAAGCGTTTCACGGAATATACTGTAAAGTGAATACACCGTATATTTTGTGGGCAAAACGCGGCAGACGATTGTGCACAGCAGTGTTCCTCAACAGTTGAGTGACCAAATTATTATTATTTTGAAGGGATTATTACTCCCGGAAAAATGATCTGCCAATCGACTAACAACCGGGTTCCTACCTACTGCTTGGTAAGCAGAGGCGTGTGGAGTAAGGAAACTTGCCTAAGCTTTCTCCCTGCCCGGGAATTGCACCAGGGTCCTCTCTCTGAGGAACGCCCACGAGACTGTGTGGGGACTGGAGGAGAGGCCGTTGACTAGAAGCCGAGCTGAGGAACCATTGTGTTTCAGGCCAGCCGTGTTTCTGACACGGGTGGAAACCCATTGCCATGTTTAAAAGTATCCAACCAGACTAAGAGTACCACGTAAGCGCATAACAAAACATCTCTGTAGGTTCCTTTACTCTAATATTAAATAATTCTTCCACATGTGAGAGATGAGATCCTTACAGAAGTGGTCAGCCCAGAGGGATCAGAATTCTCTTGAGAATCTGATGATGCAAGACTAGATATATTTTCTAGCTTGCGGATCCCAGAGCATTCGTTAAGGTACTGCTGGAGTTTTACCAGCTAAAACTGAATAGCTTGCAATTGCAAGCACCGTTTGGCAAGATTCCCACTGCTTGTTCAGCTAGAACCACCTACCCATTAGGGCTTTGGCTTGAGTTAACAGAAGTACAGTGGGAATAATCCCTGCCCCCAGTGACTATTCCCACTTCCTCGCTCTTTCTCCATATCCCTTAATACTTTTTTTTTACCCGTCTTGTGCTTATCCAGTTCCTTTTTGAATGATTCTGTAAACCATCCTCAATAGCCATTTGTCGAAATGAATTCTGCACATTTTCCTGCGTAAAATTACAAACATGTACTGAATTAAAGCTGGTAGTTAATTTTCCTTACTCCACACTACTTTGTTTACCGAGCAGTAAGTAGGAACCCGGTTGTTAGTCGATTGGCGGATCATTTTTCTGGGGGTAATAATCCCTTCAAGAAAAAAATGTGGTCACTCAATCCACGACTGTTTGTGGGATCCTGCTGTGTGCAATTGGCTACTGGGTTTCGCCCACAAAATATACAGTCACTACCCTTTATAGTATATCCTGTGAAGCGTTTTGAGACATCTCAAAGATGTGATAAGGCGCTGTATCAAATGCAAGTACTGTACTGCAAGGGAACATTTTTCAGAAATTAAAATTGCCTGTGAGTTTGAGTTACCTATCATCATTCTTGACTCCAGAGAAAAATAACTGAGAGTGAGGAGTAATTACCCTCTCGGGGGGCGGTGGGGGGTGGGTGGTGGTGGCTGTGGAGGGATTTAAAAGTGAGAATGAGGATCTTCAATTCGATCCACTAAAGGTTGGGGAGCCAGTGGAGCCGAACAAGAATGGGAGTGAAAGGCTCACAGAGCCTGGAGTGGGTGAGAACATGGTCAGCAGAGTTCTGGGTGGTCTGCAGTTTGTCTCAGGAGGGGCTGGGTAGTTCGGTGAGCAGGGCGTTTGGAAAGTCTAGCCTGGACATGATAAAGGCATGAATAAGGATCTTGGCAGGGCAGAGACAGGGGAATACATGAGGAATAAGGAAGTAGAAGAAAAGGGAGAGCTGAATGCTCTGCGCAATTGACTGCCGCGTTCTTGCACGGAAAACTCTACAATCAATCCACTTCACAAAACATTCTGCAAAGTGTTTTGAGACATCTGAACAAGTGATAAAGTGCGAGGGTTATTATTATTAGGAGGGGTATTCATGTGGAGGAAGAACACTGGCATGGACTAGTTGGCAGAAGTGCCTTGTTTCCATACTGCAACGTTCTATGTAATTCTTTGAACAGAGGAACAGGGTAACTTAATGAGCAAAGAAAGAAAAGCTGAACAGGAGAGCAAAATTTAGCCCAAGAAATGGAAAGAAGGAACAGCGTGATGGACAAAGAAAAACTGAGAAAATAAATGATACAGGCAAGGAGGAGTGAGAGACAAAATGAACGAAGACAGTCAGCAAGCAACAAGAATACTTTCATAGGGGTAAGGAAGACAGACACACAGACAGACCAACTGACCGACCGACAGACAGACAGACAGACAGACAGACAGACAGACACACAGACACACAGACACACAGACAGATAGATATAGACAAACTGACATAACATAAATAGGAATGCTATTTTATAGATTAATGAAAGTGTAATTGAAGAATAAACTCCCTCCTCTTGGCTGCAGTGATACCCAGCAGATTAACCTCTCAGCAGGTGTCACTGGATCTAGTCGTTTAATTGGAAGGATTGGACTGTATAGCCAAAAAGGTCAGAGTGAGAAGTCCACTGTCAGTCTGTATCTTTCAGTGTCAAAGGTTAGTGGGATTCCAATGCTGCCAGGTTAACCTATAATAGGACACGTAAATAATACTGAAGTACAGAAGTAAAACGACACCTCATATTGAATTCTTCCACATAACTGCAACTTTCTCAATTACAAATACTGTACCAGCATCTTGACAGTGAGATGAAATATTTTGAACTGAACACACGCAGAGAACCAGAATCATGCACGTGCACAGAATAGCACACTTGGCTTTATCTATTTAAATTCCGTAGAAAATATAAGCCCATCACACGAGCGGTGCCTGGAATCAAAGGAATAACACCATCAAAAGGAGGGACTGTTGGATCTTCTGCTGAGACAACACTGATGTGGGGGAAACTTATGCAAATGACCTTGTGACTAGATAATAAAGCATGTTACCAAATGAATTCAAATTTCCAGAGCATAACCACGGACAAAGACTTTACAAAAAAAAGCATCATCTTTCTTTGATCACGGCTGTACTGCCAGTCGATTGTTGACAGGGTCTCACAAGTAGACACGTTCTATGACTTGAATCTGTTATTTACCCCATCTGCATGGAAATGAAAGGAAGCCTATGACCTGCATGTACCAGCCATTGAAATTGCCGGCTTCAAATGTTCTCCACAAGAATATGCAGCTTCCAAATTGTGTGCAAGTGGTTAAATCATGAAAGACAAGCCAACGGTGCAACGTGTCTGTTTAATTGTAAAGCTTGAGTTCTTCACATCTCTGCTGTTTCTTTTCTTTCGCATTCAATGTCACTCAGATTTATGCAGATCGCTCCTGTGAGGCATCTAAAAGTGCTTCAGTATTATTCATATAAAGATATTTATATACATATATAAGTGGGAGAGGCTTATGTGATGAAGCCCAATGTCAGCTTTCTTTGAACAATGTTCTGTACCAAACAACAGTACAGATCAAATATCACAAACAGATATCTAAAACAAGGTACACAGTCAGTCAAATAATGACAATTGCTGCAAAAAGCAATACACCCGTTCAGCAAAATAAAAACGTGGAATAAAATGGAAATACTGTATGTGGAGTGTCATCTAATTTATGCTGTCCTGTGTTGCTTCTTCCGTTTCATTCTCTGATACACCTGCAGATTTTGTGACGGCTTTTTGCACAACAGTGGAGTCCGCCTCTACAGATGAAATGTGCTGTAGTTTTCTACTGACTGCAGTGGAACGGTTTGAGTTGCACTGTGTGTTATCTTCGACAGACAAATGATTTGAGTCAGCACTCCAAACTCTGATTGATTAGACACTCGAGACTGACCTTGTTTGGGCCCGGAAAGCATTGCATTGTAATAAGATGACTCTCTCTCTGCCTATCAGTGCATCCATTTAAGGATCCCTTTTCTATTATAATGCTGAGAGTGTAAGCTGTTTAATTTAGGGAGTAAATATTCGGGAATAAATTGCTGTGAAAGTTTACTCCATTAATTAGATCCACCTATTTAGCAGTATACTTTCTTGCCGCTTAGTGTAGAAAAGCTTAACTGGAGGTGACTGAGTGCAGTTCATTAATATTGTTTGCATGTACTCATCATGTTCAGTGGTTGAGACAGCTTGCAGGAGTCATGTGAAGTTATGATAGGCTGCGGAGCTGTAAAAGAGTCTTAGGAGGACCTGCTTATGCATTGAGGTGCCTGTCACATGCACAAGTCCATGAGCATTTATTTATTTATTTATTTAGTGTCCTTCTCATCGCACAAAGACATGTTTCACAATGCCCTGTCATTAAACTCAAGAGGGGGTGTTCCAAGGCTAAATGGCAACTGGCCCATCAGAGAATATGGCTTTGTGGGAATCAGTGCAGTTATCTCTTCCACGATACATTCCCTTGTCTGCAAATGTTGAAGCAGTCCCCAAACCTGAGGGGGTGAATGTGGATTTATGAAAAATCCATTCATTGAGCACCGAAGCCTTTGATAACAGGTTGGAAAGGAACGGATGCCTTTCTGGCCTAAATGAAATATTGTTACAAGGTGTTTATCTGTTTGAACGCTGCTGTATGTGAGGGGAGTTGTATCCTCGCCTCCAACTAGCAATGAGCTGGTTAAGAATGATGGCACAATTGTGGGCATCAGCCATTCTCCTAACATCTCTACCCAGCTACTCGAGGAGGAAGATCTAACAGTATGTTGCTCCGAACTGACCACAGGTTAGGTTGATGCGCTCGGGTTAGGGTTAGGATACCAGTGATACAGCTCTGACGTGTTCTACGTCCAAAAATGCAGCTCAAAGAACTTCTAGAAACGATGTATGTCATCCACCATTCCGTGAGGTTTCCAGTAGGCGTTGGTTTGCAGTGACAGTCACCAGTGTGAGACCAGGCTTAGTAGAGCCATCAATACCACCATTACCAGCAAGTGTGACCCTGCAGCAGTGTTGAAATAGATAGAGAGATTAACAGCTACATACCCACTGGTGCCTCCTGTGTTGTGACTCGTGAGTTCATCCTATACCAGTAAGAGGAATTTCAGGAGGTGAGAGGGCAGGTCCCTTGGCCACAGGTTGTATCTGAGGACCTTCCCGAAGGCTGGCTAAGGCCATCACAGTGACGAGCACAGAAGGACAGGAATGATGAAACCGCCAAGAGCACCTTCACTCTCTACCAATGACTTCTCCTCAAGTGACAACCAGAAAAGCTCCCCTGTGGATTCTGGGCTACTTTGGAAGAATATTTCCTGAGCGTGTGGATCTCACGAAGTTTATATGGATTTTCTGAACTTTCTCCACATAATGCTGTCCTGCCACACTTTGCCTCAGTATGCGGGACAGTGTTAGTGGTTCGATTGCTTAAGGTGCTGCATACAGGAGAACCTCCCTACGTCCTGCTAACCCCATATCAACATGTCCGCTCCCTCCGCTCAGCAGGCTCTGGCCAGCTCCACGTCCCCGCCCGGCTCGCCTCACCATCGGCGGCCAGGCCTCCACCCTCTTTGCCCTACCCTATGGAACACCATTCCACAGTCCCTTCATCTGGCCCCCTCCCTCGCCTCTTTCAAGGCGCATCTCAAAACCCTCCTCTTCGACCAAGCCTTCGATCACCTTCCTACCCTCCACCCTTCTCGATCCCAACCCCCAGCTTGGGTCTGAAACACTAACCCTCCAGCACCTTGGGACGTCCTCCTGATGTGAAACGTGCTATACAAATGTAATTTTGTATTGTATTGTATAATGTGTACCTGCAAGTAAACATACCTTCAGTGTCATCACTGGGCCTTTTTACTGTAGCTAAAATATCATTTTACTGTAGCTGCTTTGCTGTGCAATGGGATAGGGACTGGTGATTTGTTAAATTAAGGATACCTAGTCAATAAACCTCTAAATCTATTCCACTGTTATCTAACCGCCCATTAGTTGGCTTTGCTTTTCAATGTGCCTATTGTCGAATAGATATTCACACAGTGTTTGTGAGGATGCTGACATTATTGGAGAGCATCCCACGCCCAAAGAGAAAGCAATACAGTGCAGTCAATGTCATGACTACTCACTTCCATTCTTGTTTTAATAAAAGATTGCATTTTCCATTGCATCATTTGTTATCTCTCTTACAGGGATGGATGGAGATTCAACATCTTTTCACCCACAGTCGCTAACTGGCTTCAACACAAACAGGCACTTACTGACTTTATTTTTACTATATTATTATTATTATAAAAAGTCCTTGCATTTGATATAGTGCATTTCATGTTGGAAAGAGCACTAAAGAGCTTCATTGAATTTTACTGTCAGGTGCAGTGACTGTATTTTTAGGCGAACACAGCAGTCAATTTGCACACAACAATGTTTAATAAACAGCCATGAAGCAATTGATCAATCTCATATGGGGATATTGGTCAAGATAGGGGGAGAAAGTCCCTTCTCTTTTAACATCCACCTGAACAGTCTTTGGTTTTAATGTCTCATCTGAATGACGACACCTCTTAACAATGGAGACTCTTCCAGCACTGCATTGAGCCTGGACCTCAAGTCCTGACATGCAGTTTGAAATCACCACCTTCTGACTCAGAGGCAAGAGTTCCACCAACTGAGCCAAGCTGACACCAGCTTCTGCAACAAAAACAGAGAGAACTGGGAAAACTCAGCAGGTCAGGCAGCGTCTATGGAGAAAGGAAAGTGCGTCAACGTTTCGGGTCCACGACCCTTCGTTAGTTCTTTCCTTTCTCCAGACGCTTGCCTGACCTGCTGAGTTTTTCCAGCTCTCTCTGTTTTCACTTCAGATTTCCAGCATGTGCAGTATTTTGTGCTGTGTACCAGTTTCTGCGCCTGGCTGCCTGTCCAGACATTTCTGGAGCACCTAGGCTGTACAGAGATTGGACAGATCGGCTCAATCCACCAATGCTGTGGCCAAAAGTGCTGCACTACGTTATAAAGTCAGACCACTTCTATCTGGATCATCCTGTGTAAATGCTAAATATTGTCACTGGTAGGATTCCACCTGGTACTTAACACAACTTTCCCACATCCTCTTATACTGCACACCACCTAGAATACTATTCACATAACAGTTCGGGGACAGTTCTGACTAAGGCAAAAATTGTTATTTTTTATAAGGACTAACCTGGAGCTTTATGTGTGGTTTTTGATCATGATAGAACGGAAACATTTGTCAGTTTAGAAATGCCTCATGTGAATGATGTATGCACTTTGGTTGTTGATGGTATATATCACAGATAAGATCAATGAGTAAACGGAAGGTATGGAGAAGGAGGCAATTTCCTTTGTAGTGATGCACTATACAAGACAAAGACAAATTGCTTAGCCTAGACTAAACAGAAGTGTGTGTGACAATTTCATCTTAATAGAGATGCCTTCAATGACATCTGCCAAGTGCTCAACAAATACCTGGATCCCTTTTTCTGATTAAGACAGGACTGCCCATCACAATGAAGATAAATAACCACTGCCATTGATTTTTAGCCACAAGCTCCTTCCAGATCTATGGAAAGGTTGGCAGTGGCATTGTACATCAAGAATGCCTACACTCCCAAAGGAGGCAATGGAATAGATGAATTCACAGCTAGACATACCTATGATTGGTGGTTTTCCATTGGTTACCAGAAAGGTGGTTGGGGCCAGGACATGAGATGCATTTAAAAAGCATCTTTAATGCAGTTATGGGAGGATGGTAGGATGGGTATTCTGGAAGGTGATAACAGATGGGCCGAAGGGCTTTCTTCATCCAAACCAATCTTGTAATCTTATTGTATTTGTGATGGTGGCTCGTACACTCTTTGAATACATGTATCAAGTCACAATTTCATGACTAATAATAGTCCAATAATGTGCCAATAATTTACCTATGGTTGGTTGCATTCCTCAGGAGATTAAATAAGAGCAGTAGAGTCCTTGATAACAAAGTGTTGTGCATGAGCGATGGAGGATGCAGGCTTGATACCTTTAATTACTTTCTTCTTTGTTTCCCAGGACGGAGCAGGCATTTCCAGCTCAACACTGGGTTACGGGGATTTAATTTGTGTCTCATCTTGCGATTTCTTAACGAGATTCCTTGATAAAAATAATCTCTGTAAAATGCCAAGGGATCTCTGCTCTGGAAATATTTTGTGTTGGAAAAGAATTATTTTATGTTGGTATGATGTGATTCCAGTTATTGGAAGAAGTTCCCAATATACTTATCTCAGATTCCTTATTAGAATACTCTGTTAAAAAATACCCCATAAGATGCCCCATTAACCAGAACTTGGCTGATAGATGGGACAGGTCTAATGATTGCTCTCTCAGGGCTGCTAATGCCTTTTGCTGTCCTCCAGATAGATGGAATGATTTCTCATCTTGGATTTAATATCACCATGAAGGAAAAATTGATCAGCGAGCCCTTGTCCTGCCGTGGTTAAGACCATGAAAAATGTCAGCCTTCAGGAGCAGGAAATCTGGCAGATTTTCCCCTCCTAAATCTAAAGTCAATTGTATTCCTACTGTTGGCTCAGCTGAGATGAAGTAACTCAGCAAAGACTGGCTATCAAACCTGAGAACTTCCTAAGTCATTTGAGAGTACTGATTTTATGTCCTTTAAACTCTGCAGCCCATATCTTTACCTGCACTAAACTGCCCCATCGTCGCCTGCTTCCACTGGCCCCCCACCACCCAAGGTTTCTGCAATCAAAATAAAATAATTAGATGTGAAAAGCAACATTACTTGTGTAAAGTGACAAAGCCAGAGTCAGTGAAAGTGCTGCCAGTCCACAGGTGGGAGATTACTGTTCCAAATTTCCCAGTTAAATGGGGTTGAGATGTTACAGTACAACACTGAGAACAGGTCTGAGCTCCAGCACTGGTTGGCACTTGTATTAAACAGCCATCTGTGTTATGAGTCTCATCATTTCACAGTTGTACTATTCAGTGGTGCATCCAATCTTTAGAGAATCTGCTGTTTTGTCTGACTCAGCCTCAGGGTAAATATGCCTCGTGTCAGCTGAGCCAACAGAGCTGACAGCGACAGAAGAGTCTGCGATGTGACTGCCCACTCTTTCAGGTCCAGTATTCAGGACAACGAGATGTCAGGAAGGAGTAAGGAAAAACAAACAAAAAAATATTTCAGTGTCAACTTGGCTTAGTTGGACAGCACTCTCGCTCTGAGTTAGCTCTACAGCAGGACTGGAGCACTGAGGAGCACTGTGTTGTTAGAGGTGGTGTTCTTCAGACAAGATTTTAATCCATTTGCCTGTTTCTTCAGGTTGACCTTAAGGATTGCATTTTGTCAGGCCTGCCACAGAGTCCTTCAAATGACTTGATCAATCACCTCATAGCTATTTGTGGGACTTTGGTGTATGCAACATGGCTTCTGTGTTTGACCACAAAAAATGTCTCAATGTTTGACATCAATGAATTATTAATTACTGGAGTACAAAGTGTTTTTACCTGAAAAGGTGCTATTAAAATGTAAGTTCTTCTTTCAAGCATTAAGAGGTTTTTTTTCTTGCTAAACACCTCTGAGTCAGATGAATATGGATTAAAGTCCCACATGAGGACTTTGAGCTCATTGTTTGGGCTGACCCTCCAGTGCAGGGCTAGGGGAGCGTTGCGTTGTTAGAGATGCAGTTATTCAGACGAGACGTTAAAACAAGGTCTCATCTGTCCGTTAAGGTGGTTATTAAAGATTCCATGGCAGCATCTGAAACGAGAACAAAATTTCTCTTGGTGTCCTGGCCAACAATCCTTCAGATAAAATTGATCATTCACTTCATGATTGGTTGTGGGACACTGTTGTATTGGCTGCTGTATTCACCTACAAATAATAATAATCCTTACATTTGGTACAGTGCCTTTCACATCGGTAGGCTTCACAGGACGTACCATAAAATGCAGTGTGTTTTGTGGCTGAACATGACAGCCAATTTGCATACAGACACTACAGTTTAAGTGAAAAATCCTGTGAAGCACCTTGAGATTCTCAACGACATGATAAGGCACTATATCAAGTGCAACTATTATTATTACTATTAGTAGTAGTAGTATTAGTATTATTATTATACCACACAGCATCAGCAAATCAGTAAATTATGACAGTAAATGTAAGTTGTACAAGACCAAGCTCCAGAGAATTATGAAGTTACGATGAAAATTTTCCAAACTTTTAGCACATTTGAAACTGGATGTGACGTCAAACCAGTGAAGTCTGGAGACTGGAGAAGGCTGAGATGCAGCCAATAGAGCATAACAGTGAACGTTAGAGAACCTTTTGTACTTCAATCATTTTTTTATTACATTTCTGAGGGAACCCATCTAGTTTTATATTAAAATGGTCAGAGCGATGCGGAGTGAAGTCTAGCCGGAAACCAAGTTGTGATGCACCAAATACGCTCTTCACAAATCCTTCTCCGTGTAGCATGATTTGCGTGTGAGCCACACAGAATTAAATCTGATGCACATCCAGTGGGTAGCGTGAAGCAAAATTCATGTGAACATATCCCGAGTGCTTGTATCAGGCCATTGTGCTATTTTAGTTGAATTATTAAAAATCCATTGCTGCTGAATTGATAAATTGCTCAAAGCCGTACTCACTCTCATTTTACAGCCATCGAACAGCAGCCACACATTCAACTTGCACTCTGTGGTATTTTGCAACAGGGGGTGATTTCAACCCTCCAAAGCTCACGGGTCTTTTCCAGCACCTGCTGTAACCAGTGACACAACATATAAACTGTAGGGGAGCGACATGAAAGTGCGATTTGTGAACAATGGCGTCAGCACACGCACAGAAACCAGCATTTGATCCCCTGAGTCGAAGTAATCATTTACAATAAAAGGAATCAAAGCACATTTAATACAAGTGATGAGCAGGACAATAAGAGATTTTTTTTACACTGGAGTTTACTCGCAAACCGGAGCTCAGTTGACATATTATTTAGCTGCCATCTGCCATGACAAGGTCAAATACAAAAAGCGTTATTTAAGCCATCCCAATCTTGGATTTCCAGGGGGCAGAAGGCGTAACGTTTGTCCGGTTTCCCTAACTGGGTAACAAGAAACATGGAGGTCAAATATGAGGTGTTTCTTATTTAGTGAAAAATTAAAATTTTAGGCTCGACATCAGGCTCTAATTGCACAACATGTGGGGGGTGGAGGGGGGGTGGAAGTCGTGCTTTCTTTGGCAAAATAAATAACCTTTACCAAACAGCTTGGAGAGCTCAGGCCTACCCTGCTCGATTGATTAGAATTAGGTTTTGGCTGAGGAGCAAGATTTCAGCCCTCCTCATCCAACCAAGGCTTGGAAAGAAATACAGTATTGATTAAAAAAAAGCAAGATGTTGGGCCTAAAAGATTATAAAATAAAAATCAACAGCCTCGGATTCAAAAAAAATTGGTGCATCCTTAGCTGGAAGCTGAAAAGGAAGTAATTCCTTACCCGAAGAGATAATAACAATAATAATAATAATAATAATAATAATCCTTGCATTTGATATAGCACCTTGTCAAGTCGTCGAGACGTACCACAGCACATCAAAGAATATACTACAAAGTGACTTGACTGTATATTTTGCGGGATGTGTTGGCACCTGGTGGGAACAGTTGATGCCAGTGTTAAATAAGAAATACTGCAAATTTTACTTGGTAGGGACTGACAGTAATGTTGTCTCATGCCTTGGGCTGCTATCATGCTACGATCAGAGCAGTGTTAGAAGAATTTGCCAGCAACTACAACTCCTCTATCTCTACTAATTAAAACTTGGCACTATCTTTTTGTTTCTGCTGGTCGCTAAAAGCAGTGATTTTTCTCCACATTTTTACAAAGTAAAGTCCTATTTTAAGGTGAATGGATTGCTTTTTTTTTAGCAATCCTGTTAAGTCATCCTATATGTTAAAGAAACTATAACACAAGGTGACACAACAGCCCTCCGATACTGAGTCCAAGTAGCAGTCATTGTACACATAGGAAGTACCCGGATAGGAAATAATAATAATAATCCTTGCTTTTGATATAGGCGCCTTATCCCATCTTCTAGAGTCTCAAAGCGCTTCACGGAATATACTGTAAAGTGAGCTGACCATATATTTTGTGGGCAAAACATTTGTTCATGAAACAAACTCTAATAATGTTTTGGTGTTTTACGCCCATAAAACCCACGGAATTAGTTTTTTTCAAGACGACTCTCATTGTCTTTCCTCAATTTCTTGTATTTTCAAATTATTTCATTGACAGAGATTTTCCCAGAATGTCCAGCTACTAGACTATGAGCTCAAATCCTGAACTGGGAGTGAAACCCCCAAGCTTCTGACCCAAAGGTCACAGAGCCAAGCTGCCGATACTGCATGCTATCTGAGTTATATGACGGTTTATGTGATTTTCTGAAGTGGATTCGAATTTGGTGAGATCATAAAAAATAATGAGTTGTTGTACAGGGAGCTGCATTGACGTGGAAGGAAATAACTAAGTGAGGTACCTCAGGGATTAGTGTTAGGAATAATGCTATTCGCAATGAACATATACGATGCTTAAGTGGGAACTGAACCAAGCTTTATAAATCCGTCAATAATACCGAATTGGGGGATTGCAAATAACAGGGAAAAAGCTAATCGAACGAGGAGGTTTGGGATAGATTTGAATTGGTTTGACAAGTGCCATCTATCCTTGAACGTGGACAAATGCAGAGTGATGAAATTGAGGAAGGACAAAGAACCGTGAGATTATAAACAAGATTAGTTTGCACGACATTGTAAGGAACAGGCATTCATTTTGATACGAGAAGATGGATAGAGTGCTGAAAACAGCAGTGCAGTGTGTGGCAGCTATAAAGTGAAGAGAATTATGGGATATTAACAAAAACAATAAAATACTCACGAGAAGCCATACTGAACCTGTACAGCGCACCGGTCCAATTCTGTCATTGATTTACAGGAAGTGCATCCTGGCATTGGAGTCCTGTGGCTCAGTGGTTAGAGCACTCGCCTCGTAAGCGAGAGGACCTGGGTTTGATCCCGGGCAGGGCGAAACATTCGGCAAGCTTCCTTACTCCACACGCTTCTATTTACCTAGCAGTTAGCAGGAACCCGGTTGTTAGTCGATTAGTGGATCACTTTTCCTGGGGTAATAATCCCTTCAAAAAAAAAATTTGGTCACTCAGTCCATGACTGGTTGTGGGACGCTGCTGTGCACAATTGGCTGCAGTGTTTCGACTACAAAATATATAGTCAATTCACTTTACAGTATATTCTGTGAAGCGCATTGAGACTCCTCGAAGAAATGATAAAGCGCTATATCAAATGCAAGGATTATTATTATTATTTGGGCACCTGAGTTATGAGGAAAGGTTCCGAAGGCTGAGAACGTTTATACTAAAGACAACACTCATGGGAGATCTTATTGAAGTAATCAGATCCTGAAGTGCATAAATAAAATAATAATTCTAGCAGTTGATACAGCATCTTATCACGTCATCGAGTACATTTTCAAGTGGTTCACAAGATTCACTGTAAAATAGTGACTGTGTATTTGTAGGCAAACGTGGAAGCCTATTTGAATACAGCAATGTCCCACCAAGAGATGTCCCACAAACAACCATGATGTGAATAACCAATTTTATTCTGGAGATTGTTGGCAGAACATTGGGGCACTCCCTTCTCTTCTCAAATAGTGCAATGAGATCTTTAATATCCACTTGAACATACCACTGTGTAATAAGTATTAATACCTTTAATAACTAGGCATTCTGGGTCTGTCCAAGCTAAGAAATTGGGTGTTAGACTGAAGCATTTGAAGTCCATGTAATGTTCTCAACCAAAGAGAATCTTGCATCAAACCATTACTGTTTAAATCATTATTTTGGTAATGTACTTCACAGATGAAGTTGCAAAGAAAGAATCACTTCCAAGGGAATTGCATTGTTGAACATGTTCCTTGGAGACTGATTCTGCAGTCAATTGGCTGCTTTCAAACTTCTCAACAATTCTACCAATCTTTGACTTATTTTGATTGCAATTCCTACTGATCCAGAGATATAAAATATCCCTGGCTCATTCCACCACCAAAATGCAATGGGAATGTCACGAGATTGTTCCTTTTGGCTATATTTTAAATATTGGCAAATTTTCACTTCACAAGGTCAGGAATGCTTGCGGAGTAGCACATTTATCTGATCTAGGATGAGGGTGTTGGACATTAACATTGGACACGTGTGTTAATATCCAGCACCAGAAACCTAGGTCAATGAGCAATAATATAATTTCTTTTTACTCTGCCTCAACACTACTTCTCAACCCAAACCTCAGCTCAGCAGTCTGCCTGCATCGGTGTAATTCCTTCATTCTCCATTTAGGCCATATTTATAATATTCCATTTCCCATAGAAACTAGTCCTGGGTCTTTCCTAATCCCATGACACACTTAGTTAAATTAGAACTCAAATCCAGTGACAAAGGAAATTGCTCTAAACAACTGGAACATCCTACCCTCCTTTTCTTTCTTTATTATCAAATGTTCTGAGATGTTACCTGTGTGAAGGGTGCTATATGAATGCAAGTTGTTGTTGTTATATAATTTATCTTCTTTTTAAAGGTATTTTCAAAGCCGTTTTAATGGAAGCCCATTCTTCTTTAACTGTGCCTTGACTTGAAGAGAAAACCTGACACCTTCGGAGTTCAACTAGGAAGTACGACCCACTGATGGAAGCGAAACCAGTTTGCAGTCCACCTCCTCCTCACACTGCTTTGGAGTGAACACGATCGTAGATCTTAACTGATTCGGGATTCCACATCCTTTTCCCAGAAGTTCAGTCAGCGTCTCTTGTTTGAGAGGAGATTGCGGATGAGTTGGTCTGGATAAGGCAAAGTTGCAAGGTGCAAGTGTTTTTCCTTGATCTCGGATTATGGTTTAGAATTGTTCTTACTCTTAGGGTTGTTATACTGATTGATGTGTGACAATAGTCACAATATGCAGAATAAATCAGGTCCTCAGCCTCAATGGGCTCGACCTCCAGCTATTAAAAGGAAAGGGCAGAGGTGGTGGAGGAGAAAAAAGCACAGTTCAGGCACTGGTCCTGGAGACTGCAAATCAGCAGCTTAATGAAACGATCAATTTGAAACCCTTTCCCCCCCTCCCCAAATAACAGCAACAACATTTATACAGTGCAGCAACTTACGTTTGACTAATATCATGCAGAATGACATCTCAGAGCGCTTACCAAACCAGGGGAGAGGGAGATTGGGAGATGTGACCATAGGCTTGGTCAGAAGTAGGTTTTGAAGCAGGATTTGAAGGCAGATGGGGGAGGGGAATCGGAGGGGTAGAAGGAGGGAGTTCCTGAGATTATGGGTGAAGGTCACTAATGATGACATGGATGAGGCAGGGGCATGCAGTGAGCCTGAATTAGCTTGGCAAAATGACAGATGTTTGAACCCGGGTCCTCATCAATACTTGCATTTGATTTTGTACTTTATTACGGCTTTGAAATGTTTTAAAGCGCTTCACAGGATTCACTGTACAGTGTAGAAAATATGCATTTGGATGTGTATATGTACTTAGAAGTGGATGAGCTCTGCACTTGGTATATCTATTGCGGGGACTGAGGCCATTTGGGACATGGATGTCTTCATAGAATCATAGAATTATACAGCACAGAAGGAGGCCATTCGGCCTATCGTATCTATGTCGGCTCTTTGAAAAGAATTACCCAAATCAACCCCACAGCCCCGCTCTCTTCCCATAGCCCTGCAAACTTGTCCTCCCCAAATAATTATCCAGTTCTCTCTTAAAAGTTGTTGTCGGCTTCCACCACCCTTTCAGTCTTCTGTCAATTGCATGATCAATTCCCTCCTCTCCTCACCCCCCCATAAAATAAATGGCCTAAACATTACTCTATTCGCCAATTAAAAACACAATGCTTTGTGGATGTTTGCCTACAAAAATACAGTGTCACTAAACGTCACAGTACAATCCTGTGAAGCGTTTGAGACATCTCAATGAGGTGATAAGCTGCTACATCAAATGCAAGGATTATTATTATGTTATTATAATCATAGTATCAATATAATATTATTATAACAATAATAATAATGCATAAACTGACAAGGCAAACTAAACTGTACAATGGCATTTCATCAAACCCAAGCAACACCACTTTAAAATGCTTCTTTGAATTTTGCTCTGATTTTACATTACTCAGTTGGTTCGAGAAACCCAATGCAAATCAATGATTCTGAGCCTCCCACACAGACACCCACTCCACAGTGCCATCTGTGAGGTGGAGCCCAGTGTGCATTACTGATCTGTTTGAGCTTCAGCACAGTGCTGTACTTCCATTTGCCACTGCAGAATACAAGTGAGACATGAGCAAACAGGTTATTTAACCCAGGGCGGTCCAACCTTTTGGATGCCGAGGGCCGGATGTGCTCGACACTGCCAACTGGGCACCCAGATTGAGGGTGGGAGGTGAGGGCGGTGGGTGAGGCAAGGGACAAGATGACCAAAAGTGTGGTCAGTGTTAGTTCTTGGTGTGAAAGAAGGGAGTGTGATTGAGAGGGGAGAGAGAGAGTGTGTGAGAGGGAAGAGAGTGTGTGTGTGGGGGACATAGGAGGAGCGAGAGAGAGAGAGTAATTGAGAGAGGGAGAGAGTGTGTGAGAGAAAGGGGTTGAGAGAGCGATTAGGAGAGGAGGAGAAATAGAGCGTGAGAGAGGAAAGAAGGTGTGAGAGGGGGAGAGAGTGTGCGCGAAAGAGTGATAGAGAATGATTGAGAGAGAGTGAGGGGAGCGAGTGATCGAGAGAGAGTGAGGGGAGCGAGTGATTGAGAGAGAGAGAGCAAGAGAGAAAACATGAGGGAGAAGGAGAGAACGAGAGAAAACAGAGAAAGGAGAAGTGAGACAGCGTTTCGTAGTTCATTGTCAGGACAGACGATCAAAGCCTCCCTCGCCCACTGTGGGGGAAACCGAGGACAGACACCATAGTGACGTGGTGTGCAGTTTCCTCACAGAAAGCTCACCCTTTCCCCAGGGAGAACTCCGCTACATCCATCATTCCCCACCACCCGGAATGCATTGACTGAAAAGGCGGTGGAAGCCGATTCGATAATAACTTTCAAGAGAGAAGTAGATAGACATTTAGGGAGGACAAATTTACAGGGCTATGGGGAGAGAGGGGCGGAGTGGGATTAATTTGGACAGTTCTTTCAAAGAGCCGGTATGGGTACGATGGGCCGAATGGCCCCCTTCTGTGCTGTGTAACTCTATGATTCTATGTCCCCCCACCCATCTGCCACACTATCATCATTTCAACCCCGGTCTCGGGGGCTCCCTTCCAGGAGTCCCTCCGACTCGCTCTCTCCCTCCCCTCTTTTTGCGATCCTGTGGGCAGAGACCTCGATAGAGC
Source organism: Callorhinchus milii (assembly GCF_018977255.1). Classification (NCBI taxonomy): domain Eukaryota; kingdom Metazoa; phylum Chordata; class Chondrichthyes; order Chimaeriformes; family Callorhinchidae; genus Callorhinchus; species Callorhinchus milii. The sequence continues at coordinate 4,526,907 of NW_024704742.1, read as the reverse complement.
CTATTGTGCAGGCACGTGCGGAATGGCCTCTTTTCTTTCATATTTGCTTACGTTATTGCAGTCAAGATCACAATTCAAATCCATTTTCTTTTGGGGCTATTAAAATTGAGCATGGAATTGGAATGGCAGGCTTTGCATTTGCATGCTCCTCACACCTCAGCCCTGGCAATGACTTCACAGCACCGCACATCAGGGATCAGAAGCAATACCCACGCTTTAAACAATGAAGCAAGTCACATCTGGATTTCTTTCCACGGCTGCTGTAGGCAGCGCTAAGTAGCCCTGTAGAGACCAGTTTCCAAGAAAATAAGCAAAACCACTGCAGCAGACAAGCTGTAAAAATGTTTCCTTTGGCCCTTTACGTGAACATTTAAATGCACATTTCTTATTGTGTTTCACGGTTTACTATTGTTTCATGTAATTATGCATTTTGAACTATTTCCTTTCAGAATTTAATTCATGGAATTTACTTCATGTTGGCATTGGTAGGTCACTCGATTTTCTGCTAAGACGATCATTTAGTCTTTGGTGTCAACCTCAGCACAGAGCTCCTCTTGAATTACCCACAAAAAACTTGACTTTATGTTATTTATTTCGTATTCTGTGTATGATTAGTTGACTGATAAGGGATTTGAATGAATTATGTGGTGCTACCTGTGAAGCTTTTCCTTAGTTGAATTAAACTTTTATGTTTTTTTCTATTACTTCTAATGGTATCAAGTCAAAATATCTTCAACACAGAATAATTCCTCTTTTTGAATGCTGTCTCATTTTTATTTTATAAAAGGAAGAGCAGGCACAAACAGCAAATGTGAGCTTGAAGGGAAAAAGAAAGATAAACAGATTTTTAAAATAAAAGGCAGAATACCGCAGATGCTGGAATTCTGAAATAAAAACAAAAACAGAAGTCGCTGGAAACATTCAGCAGGTCAGGCAGCATCTATGGAGAGAGGAAAGTGAGTTAACGTTTCAGGTCAATGACTTTTCATTCTTCCTCTTGCCGTATTTTCATTTGGGTTTCTATCTTTTATGTTTTCAATTCGTTTTATTCAAACAGTAGCACGTATTTATTCAATGTGTTCCACCCAAAATATTGGTAAAAAGAATTGACCCTCTGTGAGAAATGTTTGCTGGCGGAACTGAATGGAAACCTCCAGGCTTTCCTGTGGAGTCCTGCAGCTCAGTGGTCAGAGCGCTCGCCTCGCAAGCGAGAGACCTGGGTTCGATTCCCGGCAGTGCGAAACCTTGGGCAAGTTTCCTTCCTCCACACCCCTGATAATAATTGCTCAAGAAAAAAAAATTGGGTCACTTCAATCCACGACTGTTTGTGACACTGCTGTGCGCAATTGGCTGCCGCGTTCGCCCACAAATATACAGTCAATTCACTTTACAGTGTGTTCTGTGAAGCGCTTTGGGATGTCCTCCCGACGTGAAAAGCGCTATATCAAATGCAAGGATTATTATTATTTCTTCTATATAAGTGGGACTCACAATTGAAAAAGCTTTAGTCATCGACAATGTATCCAGTGAGCCCAACCCCAGCGGTCATTAATTTGAGTGAAGATTCCCCTCCAAAATCTTTGCATTTCTTGGATGCCGTCATTTATACTTGAATGCAGCTAAAACATGCAGTTCTGGTTTGGTCTCATCTCGATCTTTACATTTCTAACGTTCTCAAGATCCCCCTTTGTTTCCCCTCCTTTCAGTGCTAACTAATCGTAAAACTGGGGAAATAAAATACTGTATTGGTGTGGACATTTTGCAAGAAACTCAGCTTAACTTAGCTGATATACTCTGTGAAGATCCTTGTTCCTCATACATAAAAGTATTCTTATAGGAGTCCTGTAGCTCAGTGGTTAGAGCGCTCGGCTCGCAAGTGAGAGACCTGGGTTAGATTCCCGTCAGGGTGAAACATAAGGCAAGTTTCCTTATGCCACAGCCTGTTTACCTAACAGTAAGTAGGAACCTGGTTGTTTAGTCGATTGGCAGATCGTTTTTCCGGGGGTAATAATTCCATCAAAAGAATAATAATAATAATTTGGTCATTCAATCCACGACTGTTCGCGGGACGCTGCTGTGCGTAATTGGCTGCCGCCTTTCGCCCACAAATATTAAGTCAATTCACAGTATATTCTGTGAAGCGCTTTGAGAAGTCTCGAAGACGTGATAAGGCGCTATATCAAATGCAAGGATTGTTATTATTATCAGCTTTACTTACAACAAGATTACATTTATAGAGTGCCTTTCACGTCCCAAGGCGCTGTCCTAACTATCTACTGAGCAGCTCGAGGAAGTTTCCAGCTTTTGGTCTGACTCTTGGTGGATACATAAGGGATACATAAATTGCAAAGTATTATGCACCTTTAATAATTGACCCAGATTTCCTCCAGTTTGGACAGACAAATGATTGGTTCTGGTTTTCTGTCAGCTGAATGCATTCAGTGCTCAATTCTGCTCTGTTGGTGTGCGATTGAAACTGAACGAGACGCAGCAAAGCAAGACTGATGAATGTTAATCAGAATGGAGCCCCTGCTCGGGAGGCACAGCAGTTATTTCACTGGTGCAATGCACAAACCGAGATCTGAACCTCTTGAGTTATCGATGGTATCAGTGTTCTCAGAAGAAGGGATCAGCTTTCAAGGTGTAGGATAATAATAATCCTTGCATTTGATATAGCGCCTTATCACGTCTTCAAGGCGTCTCCAAGTACTTCACAGAACGCACTGTAGAGGTAATTGACTGTGTATTTTGTGGGCGAAACGCGGTAGCCCATTACGCACATGGGAGTACAGAGTTGGTGTTTGAAGATTGCTGAGAATAACAGTTCATTGCAAATATAATTCCAGGTGAAAACACTCTGCTTCTGCACAAGACTGGGATGTGACTGTAAGTGGCAGTTCTCGCTTTAACACTGAGAGAATGACCAGTTATTCATCCTGCTATAAATATTTTGCTTACTTTTGTTGGACGAGATACCTTGTCCTGATATGAAAAGGGTGGAATCACTATGGCATTGTTTTCTAGATCTATAGGTAGGCAAAAGCTTGAGTTGATGCATTGCAATACAACACAACACTGAAAGATCTAGCCAGAGTTCTCCAAGGGATGTTGGGAAGACTGTAGGGCAGATATTCTGGAAGGATGAGATCAAATGGGTTAAAGAAACTTCTTCTTCTGAACCTCGTTATCTTGTGAAACGAAGCCCTGCTCTGGCACTGCATAGGTGCAGAGCATTATCCAGTGAGTGGTTCCAAAGTGTCTTCTATGGGCCAGTGATATGCACTTTATTGTGTGTTTGACATGTGTGTCTTTACTGCATTTCAAACATGAGTTAGTCTTTCAAGGTTCAATTGCAGGATCATGCTTTCTTTCTGAAATGAAACACTTTCCAGCAACTGAAACCCTCGCAAATCCTCTTCCCAAGAACGGGCCAAATACTGCTAAATGTTAACGTACTGAGGCACACAGCATTGTATTAAATGTTACAGGAACAGCCCGTTCACAGCTAACGTTGATTCTGATTGCTGGCAACGATTAATGCAACCTGCCATGGCAGCAAAAGAAAAAAAAACTTAAAACAATGAATGAATGAATGAATGTGCATCAGAGGAACCTAATGGAAAAAGTAGCCTATGGAAACAGGATCGAAACAACAACAAAATTAAGGCGCCTATCACCTCGGGAGGACGTCCCAAGGCACTGAACAGTCAGGGATCAGGACCTGAGCATTGGGGGCAGGGTTGGGATGAGGGAGGGCAGAGGGGACAGGAAGGTGGCTGAAGGCACGGTCAACACGATTAGGTGAGAAATATTGATCCCAACTTGGGGATCCTGAATATGGTACAGTATTTTTGATTTTGCAAAAAATTGGATGCCGATATGATTTTCTGAAGTGGAGATAATTCAGAAACCAAGGAGCATCATTACAATATAAGGACAGTCAAAGAATATAAAAAAAAGGAAGAAACTTTTTTCAGGGAAGGCATTTGGTACAGGTTATTTTGTGGGAAATTGTATGTATAGGCTAAATGAAACCAATGATCTCCTTCTATTTGATATTATTGCTGTATTACCACGACATGTTGATAAAAGGACACACAGAAACGACAAGTCTACTAACCTGAACATTGTCGAACCAAGTCAAAAGAAAGGCCATTGTGAGTGGCAGCTGAAAGAATGTTTTTCTAGTGCGGGGCTCTAGCAGTGCTGCTGATAATGATAGAAGGGGACTGAGGATGAAGTTCAGAGAATGTTCTTATGTGCCATTCACAGCTGAGAGGATCATGTGGGTCGAGAAGCCATCATAAGAAAAAAAGGCCCAAAAGGTAAGAGCCTTCGTCAACTGTGAATGACGAAAAGATGAGGAAGAATAATGCTTATTGGCCTTCTTATTCAACCACTGTGATCTACATCTTGAGATTTTTCTTTTTCTTCACATTCCTTACTGAATGTATTTCTCAGATCACAAAAACGTGCTTCTGACATCTGTATTCTTACTTTTAACATTATCTAAAATGACGATAATTATCTAATTACACTGGAATCTATTTTCAGGTTACTTTCTGTCCTGGGTGGTCTAATAAATATAAAATCTTATATAAGATCTAACTCAGTATGCTGGTGTAAGATAAGAAGGAATGGTTGATTTATGTGTGAAAACTATAAGCATTGAAATTCAATTTTGGGGAGCTTACTGGATTCCAACAGCTTTAATAATGTTCATTACCAGCTGGCTGATAATATCATCCGTGTCAGCCTGCCTCAGTTGGTAGCACTCTCGCCTCGGAGTCAGAAGGTTGTGAATTCAAGCCCCATGTTGGGAATTGGAACACATATAAAAGTCTACAACAACAACTTGCTCGCAGGGTAGTGTCTCAGAGTCTTAAGCTGACAGTGCTGGGAGTGTGCTGCATTGTCAGAGAACCCATCTTCAGATGAGACGTTAAACCGAGGTCCTGTCTGTTTGTCCAGACGAATGTTAAAATTTCCGTGGCATCATTTGAACAGGTGGACCTGGGGCCAACAGTCTCCTGGATAAAATGGTCATTTATTCCATGTGTGTGGGACATTGATGTGCGCAAGTTGGCTGCTCCTGTTGCCTTCAAATATATAGAGTCATACCACTTTACAGTACAGTACATGCTGTGAAAGCCTTAAGATGTCTCAACGACGTGTTAAGGTGCGATATCAATGCAAGGAATATTATTATTATTTACTATCCGGTGTTATTAACTTCCTATCCTGGTTAGTGAGGTAATGATTAATAACGATTCAAAATAACTCCAATTTTCAGCTCTCTTCTCTTAAAGCAACAACACATTTTATGGTGCTCTTGCAGTACAATGCAAAATTACATTTGTAAAGCGCCTATCATGTTGGGAACATGTCCCAGGGCTCTTCCATATGTACTGGAGTCCTCCAATATCTAGGCCAACTGGACGTCCTACATGTGAACTGAGACAATGTCCAGGGATTTCTGCAATCCATCCTCACCAAAAATGCACAGACATTTTCTAGCAAGTTCACTGGATAGCAATCGAGAGGAGGAATTACACCTGCTGTTTTGTCTTTTTTTTTTCCTGGGGATTCGAAGGCCTTCATTTAAGGTTAACTAAATCAGCATATGCAAACTTAGAAACATTTTGGTCTGTGCAGCTCATTTGATGGCACTTTATGCTCTTTGGCAGCAGTTATGGTTCAAGTCCCATGTTAACATTTGAGCTCATAATCTAGACTGATAGAGCAGTGGATTTGGGAGAAACTGCTACATCGCTAGAGGTCTATCCTTTGAGTGAAAAATTAAACTGAGGCCCCATCTGCCCATTCTGGTAGTTCAGTGGTTTTATGTTGAGGAATAGTAAATCCTCCTGATGTCTTGGCCAACATTTCTGCATCAGACAAATCCCATCAAAATCAGTTAATTTGTCTGTTCATCTCATATTTACCACATTTACTCACTTCCTGCAACCACCTACCACCAGTACTATAATTTTAATACTACTTTATGTGTCTAATAGTGAACTATATTATCAAATGAATGTTCACCAGTCTGATCTGCGATAATGTTAATCACTGGATTTCTTTCTTGGAAAAATCCCTTCAATTTGGTACTGTTCCAAACATAAATGTTGTGCATATTGAATTGCCATGTTGTGACTTATAGATTATGTTGAAATATATCATTTTATATCATGGGGAAGCATGCAACTCACTTATCTGTCAAGCTTTTGATTTGTGTTTTGTGTATGTTGCTCAGTTAATTATTCCTGTATCCCACTGGTCCCAGAGTTACTGCATACATCTAACTGTGCTGATAATTAAACCTCCCACTGTTCAAGGCATCTAGAAACTTATTGTAATGGTCCACACATGTGGTAGCACGCTCGCCTCTGAGTCAGAAGGTTGTGGATTCACGCCCCACGTCAGGACTTTGAATCGAATAGTCTAAGCTGACTCTCCAATGCAGTGATGGAGGTGCCGTCCTTCGGATGAGATGTGAAAACGAGGTCCCGTCTGCCTGTTCAGGTGGACGTTAAAGATCCCATGGTACTATTCGAAAAGAGAACGGAGTTTCTCCTGGTGTCCTGGGCAACAAATCCCCCTAATAAAATTTTTCACTTACCTAACTGTACTCACTCACTTGCGGCAGCCAGTTTGCGCACAGCAATATTCCACAGACATGGCTGTTTGTGGGATATTGCACAAACTGACTCCCGCCTATCACCCCCAAACCACAGCCAATCCATATCCGGCATTGAACTTGGACCTCGAAAACATCAAGGTGGCTGGCACGTTGCACGCTGTCATGCTCCCTTCAGGCAGATGTCCATCAGACAGCTGATGAGGAAACTCTAACGCTTGGGGAGAAAGCTGTTGGCAGGCGATTGCGGTGGTCCGAGGTCGTGAACGCACGTTCAAACATCCAGTGCTTGGAATCAGCCAAGATTACAACAATTTGGATTTTTTTTTATTGTGTCCTTCATGCAGGGTGGTGCCTCGGGTTAGTTTGCAGAGAGGTAAGCAGCTGCTGCTTAAGCTCCACACCTCCAATTAGAGGAATCATCGCCATATATAAATGCAAGTTGTTGTTGGTGTTGATGCGTGTCTGAATGTGGGCAGGAAGATAATAATAATCCTTGCATTTGATATTGCGCCTTATCATGTCTTCGAGACGCCTCAAAGCGCTTCACAGGATATACTGTAAAGCGAACTGGCCACGTATTCTGTGGGCGAAACGCGACAGCCAACTGCGCACAGCAGCGTCCGTACAAACAGTCGTGGATTGAAGTGACCAGTTTAATTATAATTTTTTTGTTGACAGAATTATTGCCCCCGGAAAAGCGATCCGAGTGAGGAAACTTGCCCGTGGTTTCGTCTCGGCCAGGAATCGAACCCCAGGGCCCTCTCGCTTGCGAGGTGGGCGCTCTAACCGCCTGCTCTCGAAGCATTTCGCCCTGAGCTGCGCTGTGGCCCACCCGGAAGCGAAGCTCGAGGGGTGTTCCTGATGGCCGTCATCCGCCTGGCGGGGGCTCAAACCCAAGGCTCGTCGGATGCCAAGTGACCGCCCTCCTTTTGGGGTTGGAAGCAAGAGGACCGCCTGCGATGGTCTCCAGCAGTCGGGTTCCCGAGCCGGTTGGGGTCTGCGGTATTCCAGGGCACCGTTGTTGACGGCCCGGCCCATCGACAGGACCTGGAAGGGCAGACCAGTCACCGGGGGCAGGGACCCCGTGTCCTCTCCCGCACCAGGCTCCGCCACCCCATCGCCTCCACCCCCATCCCCACCCGACTCCACTCACTGGCTCCCCCTCACACACAGGATACAGTTCAAGATCCTGGTCCTCGCCTTCAAATCCCTCCACGCCCTCGACTACCCCCCCCCCCCACTAAAAACCCCTACCAACCCCGTTGGGCGGGGCTCCGGGGCGGGCCTTTTCCGCCACTCCGCTCCCACCCTCTGGAACCCCATCCCTCCGCCCGGCCTGCTCCGTCCCTCCGCCCGGCCTGCTCCGTCCCTCCGCCCGGTCTCCTCTGTCCCTCCGCCCAGCCTCCTCCGCCCGGCCTCCCCCGTCCCCTCCGTCCCTCCGCCCGGCCTCCTCCGTCCCTCCGCCCGGCCTCCTCAGTCCCTCCGCCCGGCCTCCCCCGTCCCTCCGCCCGGCCTCCCCCGTCCCTCCGCCCGGCCTCCCCCGTCCCTCCGCCCGGCCTCCCCCGTCCCTCCGCCCGGCCTCCTCCGTCCCTCCGCCCGGCCTCCTCCGTCCCTCCGCCCGGCCTCCTCAGTCCCTCCGCCCGGCCTCCTCAGTCCCTCCGCCCGGCCTCCCCCGTCCCTCCGCCCGGCCTCCCCCGTCCCTCCGCCCGGCCTCCCCCGTCCCTCCGCCCGGCCTCCTCCGTCCCTCCGCCCGGCCTCCCCCGTCCCCTCCGTCCCTCCGCCCAGCCTCCTCCGTCCCTCCGCCCGGCCTCCCCCGTCCCTCCGCCCGGCCTCCCCCGTCCCTCCGCCCGGTCTCCTCCGTCCCTCCGCCCGGCCTCCTCCGTCCCTCCGCCCGGTCTCCTCCGTCCCTCCGCCCGGCCTCCCCCGACCCTCGCCACCTTCAAGACCCTCCTCTTGGCCCGTGCCACTCCTCCCCTCCTCCGCCTGCCCTCCCCCCGGACCCTCAGCTCGGGTCAGTAACTCCGCCTGTCCAGCGCCTCGGGACGTCCACCCAAGGCGTTGTTGTTGTCGTCGTCTGTCTCTCTCTGGCCCCGCCTCCCTCCCCGCGTTGGCCCAACCCGCTTTGATCTGATTGGAGCGGGGCGGGGAAAGGAAGTGACGTCAGGGGGCGGGGCGGGAGGCGGGGCCGGATTCGAGCGTTCGAACAGTTCAAAAAAAACGGCGGCAGCAACAACCCGAGGAGTAACGGCCGCTCCGGACAGCAACAGAGGGAAGGAAAGGTGAGCGGCGGAGGAGGAGGGGAGAGAGTGAAAGGAGAGGCAGGAAAAAAAAGTGGGGAGACAGGGAGGGGGGGAGAGAGAGGGGGGGAGAGAGAGGGGGGGGGGAGACAGGGAGGGAGACAGGGAGGGGGGGAGACAGGGAGGGAGACAGGGAGGGGGGGGAGACAGGGGGGGAGAGAGAGGGGGAGGGTGGGAGACAGGGAGTGGGAGACAGGGAGGAGGGGCGGAGAGATAGGGAGGGGGGGAGAGACAGGGGGGAGGGGGGGAGAGACAGGGGGGAGGGGGGGAGAGACAGGGAGGGGGGGAGAGAGAGGGAGGAGGGGGGGAGAGATAGGGAGGAGGGGGGGAGAGAGGGAGGAGAGAGGGAGGAGGGGGGGGAGAGAGAGGGAGGAGGGGGGAGAGAGAGGTAGGAGGGAGGGGGGGAAGAGAGAGGGAGGGGTGGGAGACAGGGAGGAGGGGGTGGGAGACAGGGAGGAGAGATAGGGAGGAGGGGGGAGAGAGGGAGGAGAGAGGGAGGGGGGGGAGACAGGGAGGAGGGGGGGGGAGACAGGGAGGAGGGGGGGGGAGACAGAGAGGAGGTTGGGGTGGGGGGTTTCAGAGAGGAGCGAGGGGTGGACAGAGAAGTGGGCGATCGGAGAGGGGTGGGGGACAGAGAGGGGTGGGGGGGGGAGACCAGAGTGCAAAACTGCCTCCTGATTTCACTCCTAAATGGCCGAGCTGTAATTTTAAGATCATGCCCCATGTTCTGGATTCCCCACCAGAGGAAATGGTTTCTCTGTATCTACCCCATCGATCCCTTAAATCATTTGGAACACCTCAATTAGATCACCTCTCAACCCTCTGAACTCAAGGGAATCGAGACCGAGTTTATGCGACGTGTCCTCATAATTTAAACCTGTAAGCCCTGGGATCATTCTGTGGTTGACATCCCCACTTATTTAATGCCAATTACTATATAAATGATTTGCAAAATAATTATACAGGGAAGCAAAGTAACAAAGCTCGCCAAGTCGCCATCGGCCCTTTTAAATGTACAGTAAACTGATAACTCGTCAGTCCAAAGGGGAAAATAGCCCAGGGACAGGTTATCCAGTGTGACGAGTTAGACATGTATAAGTACATACATCAATACGCCTGGGATATTGACAGCCTGATGACTTAAGTGCTAGTAACAACTTAAGGCAGGGTTGAATTATCAGGAGTTTACTGTATAACACTCATGTAAAGGTCCTCAAATCATAACCTTGTCACAATAATACTATTTATGTGTTTCAGGTGCTGACGGCTTGGAATTTTAACTGTTCATCATGGCTATTGATAATGAAGAGCTGCTTAAACATTATGAGCTGCATGAAACCATCGGTGCAGGTAGGTTGTAGGAGATAATGTATAACTTTATTATGTATAAGGATGCAGTTGGACAAGCAATGCTCTCGGTGGCAAGTTATGTGGTTTTAGCTGGTTGTATTCCAGGTGTATCCACTACAGGACACACACATACTCTGGGGTCCCCAAGTGTTGGCTCTTGCATACCTGCACCTAATATTCTCTGGAATTAGCTAAGCAACATCTGTTCTTCCGGGGAGTGGGTGTGCATTGCGTTCTGGACACGGAAATTTCTATGTGTAAGTGGCATACATATGTGGAACTCTATCCACATGTGTGTATCTATATGGTTTGGATATTCTTAAACACAGCTGAAAGGTTTCTGCACGTGTCAGGAACCCGGCTGACCCCAAAACGGCTACTTGTGGAGCCATGAAACCTTGTCAAGTTTAACTCCCTTTTTTTTAGTTACTTTTTAACCTGCATCGCACAAGAATGCAGGTTCGCTTTTAAATTAGTTGCAACTCTCTCACCTAACATTGCTGATCATAAAATAGAATTCTAAAGCTGTGTAACATTTTAAGGACAAATTGGCTGTAAAACTGAAATTCATAAATATGGGGCTGTAAATTATATTTAAAAAATGTGTTTCACAAACAGCAGTACAACAATTATTTAGTAGGTTTAGGTCCCAGTGAAAATATACAAACTATTTCAAATCAGTGCATCTCCATGAAACAGTGCATATTTTATGAACTTGTGCTTTTATCATCTGCAAGTCAACTGTGATTAAAGTTTTAGGCATATTCTATGGTGATGCAGAATATATTGAGTAATATGCAGCAGTGGCATTTCTAGACAGATGTACTGTTCTTATATCTACCAATTCTATTAAATATGTATAGTGTATACATATCCAGTAAATGTATTAACATCATGATTTTTTGCCTATTGTTTCTTATTACTTATCATTGTATACCGTGTGAGGAAAACTTAGGCATACAAATAAAGTAAACAGAATGATTCAGAACTATTATACGTAAACAAAACAATGCTTTCAAAATTGACTGAAAATAATTTTTTGAGTCCAGCCAATTGAGACATTTTTACACTTTGTCTCTTCCCTTCATTATTGTTTATCTTGACGAATATTTTACTTTTGCTTGTGTGTGTGGGATGTTCTATCACAGGTTGGCTGCCGCTTCTGTTTACACAACATTTTATATTATATACAAATTTATTCATGTCCAAATTGTCAGCCCATTTTTGATATTAATTTAGTTTCTTTTTACCTTGTGATTCAGGTGAAGGTAAATTTCTATTTTAAGGAAACGTGAAGTCTTTCACCTAGTTATCCTATTTATATTTCCCTCCTCATCCAAACTTGTATTCAAATTCAAATTATTTGTAGGGCATTATTGTAGGAGTTCTAGGGCATTACTTCTTACAGAGCAACATATAAAAACATAAGAATTTTCTAGGCGAAAGAAGACCAATGTCCATCTAGTTCACCTTGCACCATCCTGGCAATCGCTTGACATCTCGTGTTCCAAACTATATATTGTATCCTGAGATTTTATTTTCTAGCAGAAATCTATCAAATTTGTTCTTGAAACAAGCATTTTCTGCTGCCACTCTCTCCCTAGGGAGTCTGTTCCATAAGTTTATTACTCGCTCACTGAAGTAGTGTTTACTCAGATTTATTCTGAATTTAACTCCCTTCAATCGCAGCCATGCCCTTGGGTTTTACTGTTCAGTACGAGATAAAACAGCTTATCATGGTCTCCATTAACTATTCCTTTTAGAATCTTAAAAACCATAATCATATCATCCCTCAACCTTCTCTTCTCTCATGTGAACATGACCAGTTTATCTAATCGCTCCTCATAGTCCAGTCCCTCCATCCACTCAATCATTCTGGTTGCCCTTCTCTGTATCCTCTCAATCGCTGCAATATCCTTTTTATGTTGCAGTGACCAGAACTGCACACAGTATTCCAAGTACGGTTGCACCAGTGATTTATGAAGTGATGGGATTACCCCACTATTTTGGCTCAATATTGCCCTTTTAATACAGTCCAGCATCTGGTTTGCCTTACTCACTGATATCGAGCACTGTTTGGATTGCTTCAATTTATTATCAGTCAGGATCCCCAGGTCCTTTTCATTTTCGGTACAGATTATTTTCCTACCATTTAAATAGTAGTCCCTTCCTGGGAGCCAAGTGAATTGGACCTGATAGAGAGATTCACTAAGCGTTGTTTTCCTGCAAGTACCCGTGAAAGCAGTTCTGGCTTCTGCCAAAATTGTACACCATGGTGCTACTTTGGGAGAGGTTTCAATGCTTGTGGCTATGTAGCTTGGTTGTCCATCTATCAGCTCAGACCCTGGCACCGTTGGTAGCACTCTCACCTCTGAATGTTGTAATTTCGTCAAGATTTTGATCTGGTGTAGGGGGTGTGCTATATTGTTGGAGATCCGTCCTTCCTTCAAGTGAGATGTTAAATCAAGGTCCCTTCCATCTGTGAAGGTGGATGTTTAAGGTCCCATGAAACTATTTGAAAAGAAAAGTGTTTCTGGCCCAAAATCCTCCAAATAAAATTGATAATTCATTTTGTGGGTTAGGGAATGGGGCAGAGAGTTTCTAGAGTTTCAGACCCAGTGGCTGAAAGCACAGCCGCCAGTGGTAGAGCAGAGGAGACCTTGGGATGTGTAGAAAGCTTTAGCCAGCTGAGTGAAGGGGGCGAGTACGGGAGAGGGGTGTAAGCAGGTAGGGAGGTGCTAGGGAATTGATTTATCAGTTAGTGTTAAGATCTTGAAATCGACCTGTTCTGCAACAGGGAACCAACCAGTGAAGCCTGACAAAACTGGGTTGAATAGGTGTGGGGTTTGGTACAGGTGGATAATATAGGTAACAGAGTTGCAACTAATTTAAAAGCGAACCTGCGTTCTTGTGCGATGCTTTATGGGGTAATTAATTGCTGTATATTCATTCTCAGATTTAAAAAAAATATTCCCCATATCAATTTCTATCTCTGTCCCTATTTATGTTGACAGCCGTTTAAGTTTTGCAATCTCATACTGTGTCTCTATGCCATATTGTTATAAAGGGAAACTTTTTGTAAATGGGTTAAGTGGAGATGAAGGGAAGAAGAGATAGAGATGAGTTTGAGGAAGGGAAGAATATTGTTTTTGACCAAATCTGGTTACGTGTATTGCAGACTTTTTTTAAAAGTTCAAAATTCATTTATGTATGATCACCGTTTCACTGAAACCTTTTGTTTAAAGATCATGATTTATTTTCCGCCAGGTGGATTTGCCAAAGTAAAACTGGCGCACCATATTCTAACACGTGAAAAAGTTGCTGTAAAGATCATGGATAAAGAATCACTTGGGGTGAGTTTTGAAAATATTAAGGAAAATATATTATTTCTTAATCCTGCCCCTTCCCACATCCCAGAAGACTAATTAATTCCAAAGGTGCCGGCAGCCCCTGGTATCTTGTGTAAATGGTCATTCTTCATGTGAATGTTATCAGCCGCCCGAGTGTTGGTAACTATTTCAATCAAGCTTGATCTTTTATTTGACGTGTTCACTTTTCCATGAGGATTGATTAAACACAGTTTAGGTGGCTTTACAGTGAAACTAGTGAAGCTGGATGGGGAACAGGGCTTTTCACTCAGCAAAGGATTGATGTGAAGTAAAGCTATTACTTGATTAGTTTGGGTGAAGAAGGTCCTCTGATGTCATCTTGCTAGAATATTCACTCTACCATCCTCCCATCTACAGCATCAAGCTGTGTTTTTAAAATGATTCCAGTGTCCTGTCCTTAGCCACCCTACCTGGCAACCTCTTCCAGTTGTTAATTACACTTTTCAATCCTATCTAATATTTTATAGGCCTCTATAATCCCCCTGAGACATCTCTCAAGACTGAAGAGCCCTAACTTGTCTAATCGTTGCTCCAGGCTCACTTCTCTAACACTGGCTCATCCTTGTTGCTCTACTCTGCAGCCCCCAATAATAATAATAAAGATACTCTGCAGCTCCCTAATGTCCCAATGACCAGAACTGTATGCAGTACTCTTGCTGCAGCCTGGCCACAGCACTGTGTAGCTTGAGTATGATGTGTTGGGATCTAAACTCAACTAATCTAGCAACTAATTTAACTAATCATCCTGCTTGCCTTGTTCATTGTTGCCTCACACTGTTTTGATGTAGTGAGTAAAAAGTCAACTAACACCCCTAGATCGTTCAACTTCTCCCTTTGCTGGTACTATCCCTTCCATGGAGTACTTGTGTTTCTTATTCTTACTTCCTATATGTAATACCTTACATTTATCTGTATTAAACATAATTTGCCAGTTATCAGCCCAGTGCATACCCTATCAAGCTCTGTTGTGAATATCGTTGCTACTTGCTCTGACTCCAGGGTTCTTCCCAAATTGGTATCATCTGCAAATTTAACTGTAAATATTGTGTGTATATGTGTGTGTATATATAACATTAAAATTATAGACTATTATAGTGAGGAGCGCTACAATTATGGCTACTAGTCAGTGCTTTCAGGTCATCAGTTAATGTCACTTTAGGCAAGCTACACCGCATGCAGAAAACTGACATCCACTCTTGTGAGCATTTCCAATGTTTCTTGGGGCACTGCTGAATGGAAGGTCTTCTGGAGCTGCCTGCTATACACAGGATATTGGGAAGTCAGCGTACTGCACTTCCAGCATACCATAGCTTGGTAGACTTGAAACATGTTATAGTGTAGTCTGCTTTTATATGTAGATTGATTCCCAAATATGTTTTGTGAGACCTCCTTATTTCAACAATTAGGTGTTGTTACGGATAGAAGCCGTCTGTTACGGGTGGGAGCTTTTAAACATTCATAATGGGTACAGTTCTACAGTAAAACTTGCTTTGTATCAGTCAGGACAAAAACACTTAACGGTTCAGAAAGTTATTTCCTGCGATTCGGTGCAGTCGGAAAGTGCGGAAAGGAGGATAGGGGAGTGGGGTTGCAAATTAGGAGATGATTTGCTCATAAAATACTATGCACAACTTAGGCGATGATACAATTGATAAAGATAAGACTTGTTTTTACTGTAATTTAAAACTAACCTAACATTTTGTGGAGTGAGGGTGAAGACTAAGGGGAGAAAGTAGTTTACCTTGAATAAATTACTTCTTTACCAAAAGTAAATAACTTGTAACATGATTTTAACACTTGTTTTTTCTCAAAGGCCGACTTACCACGTGTTCAAACTGAAATTGAAGCAATGAAGAATCTGAGTCACCAGCACGTTTGCCGTTTGTACCATGTTATAGAAACATCGCAAAAGATCTTCATGATCCTAGAGGTAATTGAATCGGGAAACTTTAAATTCACAATATCTATTTGTACTACTCATTAAACATATTCTCTAGTCACTGACTCACCAACCAGCAGAAATAATTTTCCTCATTGACCATTAAGTACCACCCCTCTTAATTTGAAAGATCTCTACCACAATAACAACTTGCATTTATATAACGGCTTTCACACGGGTAAGAGTTCCGGAACACTTGGCAATGACCTCTAACAGGTCATTGGCATGTATTAGCTCTGGAATTACCATTTATCCAAGAAATAGATGGGAGTGCTGAAAGGAACCATAACTGATTTAACAAGCCAACTGCAGTTTTGCTGTACCAACCCTATGTCCTTTTTGTATGGCTTAATCTCTGAAACAAACATATGCTAATGGCAGGATCAACCAGGTGGCTGTAACTCAGATCAACCTGCAGCAGGAGAAGGCTTTAGTGGGCGCAGTGACCAGAACACTAGGGTGATGTATGGATGAGAGCGATGGTGCAATGAGATCCACCTGTCCATCCTCAAGCCTGTGGGTGGTTAGGTACACGACTTTCTGATGCACAGGAGGAAGGTTATGCCTTGCTGGAACTGACTGCCCAGGGGAAGGGAAAGAAGAATCCCTCCTGGACTTCAGCGGCACATTTGCTGCCATATCAGATGTGGGAGCAATCGCTCTGCCTGAACACCAGTTGAGATGGCCTGCCAAGGACCCTCTGCTTTATGAACCCTTCTTCCCCTCAACAAAGCAGGCGATGGCTAGTAAAATTATTTGGACATTAAAATGACACGTTTTATAAAGTGAAATAAATCTTTTTGAAACAAGGTTAATGAAACATTGAACTTTACTGTTTTGGATTGCTTTCCTATCTCACGCTATAAATGTTTTCTTACAGTACTGCCCTGGTGGGGAATTGTTTGATTACATTATTGCTAAAGACAGGCTATCGGAAGAAGAAACTCGGACATTCTTTCGTCAGATTGTATCTGCTGTGGCTTATGTGCACAGCCAAGGCTATGCTCATCGTGACCTGAAACCGGTATTGGGTTTATATATTTATATGAGGGGATGTCTTTATTTTTGTGTAGTGTCTGCTTTTAGCTTATCAAATTGAGTACCCTCCGTAATGCTTAAGTTTGGTTCTCACGATGTCCTGGCCAACAATTTCTCAAATAAAATTGGTCATTCACTTCATGGCTGTTTGTGGGGCATTGAGCTATGCTGCCATGTTTGCCCACAGAATACTCCACTTTACAGTATATCCTTCAAAGCACCTCTTGCCATGAAAAACGCTATACCTAATGTAAGTATTTTATTAATCTTACTTAAAGAGGAATACCATCCTTAGTTGGAACGCTTCAAATTAGTCTTATTATTGGTATAAAGTAGCTCCTAAAAAAATTGCACACTAGATGAAGGAGATCCTACAAAGGAGTCTCATTTTAATATCCATTTTAATGTTTCCGGAAGGTCCTTAAATGTATTCAACAACAACAAATTATGTTTGTATAACCCTTTCACACCAGCAAATAACATTATTGCTAAATGTCCCAATTAGCTATAATGTTATTTGCTTGGGAATGTTTATTAGTTGTACCTTTTTACCTTAGCATTTTTTCCAATTATTCCAACTCTACCTCCATACTTGTTTCCTCACCTTTGTGCAGTGGGGTGGGTGGTGGGAGCAGAAACCATTATACAGCTTTCTTTGGTGATACTTAACATCAGCCTGTTTTTTTTTGTTGTTCATTGTTCTTTCTCTTATTTTTTCTTGGTTTGTTCCTTCTTAGTTTAGCAGACTGTATATGGATTGCTCATTTTCTAATCTTTACACATTTTCACTACTAGTTTGTGCTACTATTTGTGGAGTCCTGTAGCTCAGTGGTTAGAGCACTTGCTTTGCAAGCAAGACACCTGGGTTCAATTCCAGGCAGGGCGAAACCTTGGGCAAGTTTCCTTACTCCACACGCCTAATAATAATCCCTCCAAAAAACCCAAAAAATAATAAATTGGTCATTTTCAATCTACGACTGTTTGTGGGACATTGCTGTGCGCAATTGGCTGCCGCGTTCGCCCACAATATACAGTCAATTCACTTTACAGTATATTCTGTGAAGCGCTTTGGGACGTCCTCCCGACGTGAAAAGCGCTATATCAAATGCAAGGATTATTATTATTATTATTATTATTATTATTGCTTCATGTGAAATAATTTCTGCAAATGTATATTATTTTCAATTCAACTTTCTGTAGTTTTATGTATTATAAATGTTTTGTCTTAACAATTGCCATTTCTAAACAACTTTAATTTGTAAAACCATCAAGACCCCTATTTTTTAAAATGTGAGATGGCATATAAATGTAAGTTTACTATAATTCTGATAACTTTGCTGGTAATGTTTTTAGCAGTAAAATGGTGATTTGTAAATTTACAATCAACTGTAAATTTACAGGGAAGAGAAGTCTAAACTAAGTGCACATAAAACATAAATTAAGGCTTAAATAATTTACAGACTTTTTTTCAACAGGAAAATCTGCTAATAGATGAAGATCATAATTTGAAGCTGATTGATTTTGGCTTGTGTGCCAAACCAAAGGTAGGTGAAGCTCCAGTAAACAGCTGTAAAAAGCCTGTTCCAAACTTATCTTGTAAATTAACTTCAACTTAATTAAGATTCAGGCTGCATTTGCTCCCTTGCATTTGCTATATCAAATGCAAGGATTATTATTATTACATTTAGGTATAATCATTACAACAAAATAAATTGTAATACATTTTTTTCAACCGTACCAACTAAAGATCCAGATTTTTAAAAAAGAATCAACTAGAGAACTATTTTGTCTACAAAGTAGTCCGTACACTTCACAGTAACGGCTTTGAAGTACTTGGAAACGTACTATATCAAGTGCAAGGATTATTATTAGAAGAATTCGAAGAATTATGACCAGGATTATTCTAGGTCAGCGATGGGGAGAGAGAGGAGGGGTGAAAGTCCCAGAAGAAGTTAAGCACATTGCTGCAGTTCAGTTCATCTTGATTTTTTTAAGGATCTTAAATAATTAAATAAGATCTCCTCAGTCTTTAAGGCAAATATTCCAGCTTCTATTGCTTCTCCTCCGAATCCAAATGCCTAATTCCAGTTCTCAGTCTAGTTGCCATTCCTTCTTTACTGTTCCCCCTCCAGAGCTGCCCTTACTGTAAAACCATAAGCCTTAATTAATGCAAAAAATATCTGTTAAAAACAAAAGTGGAATGTTTTGTTAATTTTCCTGAGGACAAACACAATTGCAAGTTTTACATTTGTGACAATATTCATTTGGTAGATGTTTGCATCTAATTCTGGTTTTGATTCTCTCTTTGCTGTAGGGTGGTTTAGATTACCAGTTAATGACATGCTGTGGTAGCCCTGCTTATGCAGCCCCTGAACTCATTCAGGGGAAGGCTTATATTGGATCTGAGGTAAGATGTTTTCCCAATATAAACAGTATTGGAAATCTTTGATAACATGTTGTACTAGAAATCCTATTCTTCCACAGGTTGAGACAATGGATTACAATTTTAATGCTGTATGTGGTTAGCACCTTCACAAGACTGATTCTAACTGACCTGACACATTCTCTACAAGTCACTTGAGTGGCATTAAAGAATGAACACATTTGTCAAAGCACTAGTTCCAATGTTTCTAGTCATTACACTTTATTCCAGTCCAACATTGCTTTTCTTCCCTACTTCACCCCTCGACCTTCTAAACTAATGGGAATACAAGCTGTCCTGATGATTTAACCGTTTAAGCCATGACATAATTCTGGTGAATCTGCACTACCCCTCCGTGGCCAGCATATCTTTCCTGAGGTGGGTTGCCCAAAACTGAACACAGTATGAACTAAAACCTTGAGCCACCCATTCAGTTTCACTTACCTGCCCTTTCCCCATACCTCATCTCGTGGACAAAAATCTTCCAGTTTATTGGTCATTTATCTGCTGACTGTGGGATACTTTTCTGTGCAGATTGGCTATTGCATTGGCCTGCAAGTACAGTCATTGCACTTCACAGAAAAAAAATCTGATGCTTTTGATGTGATGAGGCTCAGTATCAAATGCATGGATTATTATGTTTGGGTTGCCTATAAAAAGGTTTCAGATTTCTTGTTTGTCTTCATGTGTAGTATGTGCCAGTGTAGAATAGTTTCACTTCCTTTTTTTTAAGTGTGTGGAAGATTGCCTCACTTCTGTGTTTATCGATGCTGACCCTGACCAGTGCTGACTGTCAGCATGTCTGGCTTCAAGGAATACATAAATTCAGTTGTGCTTAAACATTGCAAATGCTGTCTGAAGTGCCTTCTTCAAAGCGTGATGTTGGGGCATGTCCAATCTGTCTACGATTTATATCAACCTCAGTAGTTTGGGATCATTTATTCAAGAGAAACCAAGACAGCCCAAGAGCAAATCAACGCTGACTGACACTGATGGCACCAACCACCCTGCTGTGGAATTGTCTCCAGATCCATGCAGGAAATTTGAATGTAAACTTCCAAGGCTGACAATCTTAGAGCAGCTAAGTGGATAAACTTGACAAGCCACCTGAGAACCTGTGGTGGGGTGTGGATGAAGCTTCCTTATGGTCTGTAGAATGAAAAAGGATTTGCATGGCCAATGTGAGTCATAATTATGACATCTTAAAGGCCAGGGCTTTCTGATTTTTTTTTTGTGTGTGTGCGTGTACAGCTAAAATGTATTCCACTTCTAAACCCCAGTGCCTTTCTATTCAGTTAATGGAGTCGACTGCTGGGTAGGTAAATTCCAAGTACAAAGAGCTTGCTTCAAGGTTCTTGAAATCCGAATTATAGAATCGGGAATAAATTAAGTGTCAGCTGTCCAATATGATTAGTTATCAGATGAATTGGTCTTATTACATGTTTTAGTAGCTATTTGTAGAAGTGTAACCTCACACCATGATTTGTTTTCTTGGCATGTGCAATCCTCCATTCTGGCTTCTCCACATTTGTGGTTATAAATAAAAAATTGAAAATGGGTTAAGATGTTAATGAGTTTGCTGTAAGGCCACCAGATAAGCTATAGTTTTCTCTTCTCTATTTTCTTGTATTGTGGAGTGGTTTTATATTCTAAATTATTCTGTCCTTAGTTGAAGGAGTTGACTGCAGCTCAAGATGTGACATAAGAATGTAATAAAGGATTATCTCTGAAGAAAGAAGCTATTCATTTCCCATCGATAGTAACTCAATGTTACGATTGTCACTCAATCTGTTCAAATACAAATTCTTTATTCATCATATGGGCAATTTCTATGTTTCAGGATAATATACTTTGTATTAAGTAACCCCTATTTGTGTTCTTGATTTTAACAGGCAGATATTTGGAGTATGGGGGTGCTCTTGTACGCACTCTTGTGTGGCTTTCTCCCGTTTGATGATGATAATATTGTGACTCTGTATAGGAAAATAATAGTAAGTAGTTTTTGCCTTGCTGTAGATGATCAGTAACCTAAGTAAAAGGCTTGTTATGTCATCTTTTATTCAAATACGTTTTTTAATGTCAATATTGTAGACCAGATTTCGCAATTTTATTGCTGCTGTTGACCTATTTAGTCATGTGGAACAGCAACTTCATTTTCAGTAAATTGGATGTAAACCTAATGATACAATTGAAAATGTTGCATGATCTTCACAACTACCCTCTGCTGGAACTTGAAATCACAAGTAATGAGCACTTTGCTGTGGGACTACTTGGAAACTTGTTCAGTCGGACCAGTACTTGTATTTCAAGTCAGGCTTCCTAAAGTTCAGAGTAACCATTCAGATTGTAGGTAAATACAATTATTTCCCCATGGCTGTTTTGAAAAAAAAGTTCCTGTAAACTAGGAAAATTTTGTTAGGTATTTTATTTCCAATGATTTATACGTCCCCAAGTTCTAGGTATTATTCCTTATCTGAATAGACACCTGAACAAACTTCTTTAAAGTTTAGATCAAAGAACAGTTACTGAGTGATAGTGAAAGCCCACTTTACCACCCTGAGTTTTACAAAGTCTTTGTATTTGAAACCTTTGCAAAGCTTCAATATTTACACAGCTATCCTTCTTTGGAATATTACAGATTATCAGAAGGGTGTGTCAATGGGGTTTTGTAGCTTTTTTTATTAAAAATTTAAAGAGATCCTAATTAGAGCCACCCACCAACAGCAAATAGATTAGATTTCCAAGATGTTGCGAGACATGAAGAGTGCTATATAAAGGCAAATTGCATATATTTTTTAAAAAGTGCATGCACATAATTCAATGCATTAATGTAAATTATCAATGCCTTTACGAATGGTTCGTTTTCAATTCTCCCAATTGTCAGCTGGGTAAGTGGAGAATCCTGTGAGGTAAGAACACGTGAGGTAAGGTAGGCAGATCATATTTTCTAACTTGGGTGTTCTGTTTTTTCAGAAAGGAAAATATAGCATACCTAAATGGCTTTCTCCTGGTAGTGAACTGATTTTGAAACAAATGTTGCAGGTAAATGCGTTCAAATCAAAATCATTTTGCCTTAAGAAATCTACAAGTCTATGTATCTATGCAGTTGTGACTTTTTTTCAACAGGTGGATCCAAGTAGGCGTGTTTCAGTAAAACAACTTCTGAATCACCCTTGGCTTATGCAAGGTTACTCTAGCCCAGTTGAATGGCACACCAGATACCCAGTGAGTGTACTAATGTTTGTTAATGTTTCACTTACAATTGAGGTCCTATAAATATAATCTTTCAGTGATTATGCAACTTAGAATATTGAATATATTTTCACTTGCAGATTGGCCATCTTGATGAGAACTGTGTTACAGAACTATCTGTGTTCTTCAGGCGCTCTAAAAAGAACATGGCCAGTTTGGTGGCAGAGGTAAGAGCCTGCTGCATAATAAGGGATGTGCAGAAGGCCGGAGCCAGCTGAGCGAGCGGAGTGGGGGTGGGGGGTAAAAGGAGTGGGGTGTAAGCAGGACTGATAGGGAGGGAAGGTACCAGGGCATCAGGTGATTTGTACGTGAGTGTGAGGAAATGATTTTGTTAGGTTTGACTATGATTTATTATTTATCCATTTATTTATGTAGTGGAAATATGATCGAATAACAGCAGCATACTTACTGCTCTTTCATAAGAAGATCCACGGCAAACCCATTCGACTGTTTTCTTGCTCTGAAAAGCAAGATGTGCCCACAACTCCTCTTGGAGAACTGAAGGTGAGCAATTCTTTTAGAGAATTTTAAAAAAATGAACCTTTTTTTTGCCTTTTTAATTAATTAAAATACTAACTTTTAAAGATGCTATATTTTGTTTGTGTGGGAAAGAAATCAACTGATTTTGAGATGTGACATCCTGCTCTCAATTACTGTAAACTGCACATTGTCTCTGACTCTCCAACCAAAACTGTAATCTTATAATTCATTGCTATGTATAATTTACTGGGGGGGACGGGGAGAGGTGGGGAGTAAACCAGAGACAGAAGGGAGGAGAAATTGGTGATTGAGCAGTGGTGATTGAGCATTGCCCGGGCAGGCCAGTCACTTGAGCACTGGGCTTGGAACAGAAGATTCTTGGCCCGTATACAAGCTGCAGATCACCCAGAACTCTGCAGTTGGTGGTGTCTCCCGCACCAGGCTTCACAAACTTTCTTTTGGTCAGCCAGGTGTCTGACACATGTGGAAACCCATCACCAAGCTTAAGAGTATCCAAACCAAACACAGTTCTGTGCCTCCCACCCACATATAGAAATTACTGTGTAATGGAAGGTAATGCACACACTCTCTATGGAGGAAGGGATGCAGCCTGCTTACCTAATTCCAGAGAATATTAGGTGCAGACTAGCAAAAGTTAAGACTTGGAGACTCCAGAACGTGCGTAATATTAGAGTTTAACCAGCTACAACTACATAGCCTGCCATTGAAAGCACTGTCTGACAAGCTTTCCAGTATTTGTTCAGTTAGGACCACCCTACTTGTTAGGGTTTTGACTTGTTGAGTTAACAGGAGCTGAGTGGGAGGAATTGCAGAGACTGGTCTGCTCCTCCAGGTCCTGCAGTAAACCAGGCTGGCTGTGCTGTCATCAGCAGTGCCCCGTGCTGAGGACCCGCCTGGCTCAGGAACTGGACTACCGAGACCGCCACAGAGGACTGACTCAATTCCGATATTCCTTGGCCAAACATGTCACCTTGGAGCCAGTTCAGCTGGTGGGCAATGCAGCTCAGCATGAAATGCGAGAGTAATGCCACCATCCTCCTGTCCGCAGCTGATCCCTTCCTGTTGAGCAAAGGTTCCACCCGTTGGAATTTTATGTAAGGTTCGGCATGGATATATATTTAGATGCATTACTAAAGAAAGATGAGCTAACATTTTGCTTGATCCTTGAATGTTTTAAACTAACTTGAAACCCATTTACTAGTTTAAAGGGAATTTGAATTTTGAGGATGACATCTCTTATGTATGTGGCTCCATGGAATTTATGGATTCTCCTCTTGCTGTGGCACCCCATCTCACAGAGGTTTGTGTTGTTGACGTATTTGTGTTGAATGTTATATAGTCTGCTCATAATCATCCTTACCATTTTCAACTCTATTCTTCAGCAAGATCGTTTTCAGAGAATACTGTACTGCAAGTAAGAATTGCACCATTATAGACAATTGCCTTGAGTTATTATAGGGGAATTTTCACCAAGGTTATGGAGTGGAGAATTGCATGTTGAACAATGCCACCAAGTTGGTGAGGATAATGGCTTTTCTATGGCAATCTGTCAGGCAGGTGGGAATCTGATTAATTCAACTTATAAATTTGAATGGTAAAACCAATGGTCTGATTTGCACATTTCAGGTTTTCAAATGGTGAGGTAGATTGATGGCTCGAAAGTGGTTTAGAGGACCTATTGGAAGCTTTTTTTCCCCCCCCTCAGTCTTTGGATGAGCCATTAAAGCAATATTACTCCCTCTTATGATGGATCAGATGGGTATTGAAGATTCCATCAATATTTTGAAGAATGGGGAGTTCTCCCAGTTAGAGTACCTGGTCTTAAGCACTCATGAAGTGACCCCTGTTGATTGGTGCACGTGCATGGATAGAATCGGTTGGTGGAAATGTCCCTCACAATTGCATAGCCTGTCAAAGTATATTCTCCAGACTCGCACATAAAAGTAGAAGAGTAGTCCAATACGCACCAGCATATTTAGGAGAATACCTTCCCATCCCTGCTCTATCCTGTCTGCAATCTCCTGCGATCCCATTCCAGCTCAACTTCGTAAAGCGTTTGAGATGTTCTTTCAACATGAAAGATGTTCTACCAGTGTCAATTGTTGGTGAGAATGAAAAATGCACTTTAATAAGATTTTGCTGCCAGTACAATAACTTTTTGTATGTCTAATATGACCTACCCCTTTTATCAATGCCCACTTGATGAAGAAAGTGAAATAAATTGGCAATGATTATTCAAGTGTAGTGCAGGCTTTAAATAAGCTGTATATATTTGTAGATTCTTTCTTTAAAGAGGACTTAGTTCAAAGTCTCCCCCACCCCCCACTTTGGTCCCATCCTGTGGCTAACTGAAATGACCATTGTGATAATAACCAATTGCCTCAATCTGCTTACCACTTGCTATGTAGGGAATGGTGTCTCACTGTAGATAGTGAAAAATGTACGGCAACAGTACATTCTTATAAAATAATTGAACATGATGCCATAATTCTCATGTTTATCATGTCCTCAAAGGGACGTAGCCTTAAAGTCATAAGATTATGTTAACTGAGATCAGGAAGCATTTCTTCACATAGAGGGTTTTGAATGTGCAATACTCGGCCCCAGAAAACTAGAGGTGGAATCAATAATGATGTTAAGAAAGATGGATATTTAGATAGTAGAAGTATTAAAGGGGTACTACAAAAGTCATTGGGATTGTGCTGCAAGATGGAACAGACTCAGTAGGCTGAACGGCCTAATACGGTTCCTGGTTTTCTAGGTTGCTATGTTTCATGAGTTTCCATTTTTTTATCTATATACAGTGGTTGCTGTCCATTACAATCTGTTAATTACAAGTTGAGTTTCGTTACATCATCAGTTGGATTTTTTTTAAATTTCAGCGAGTAAGATGTAAAACACAAAAAGATTGTGGAGGAGGTGAGCTCTGGTCATCAGGTAAACAAAAAGTTGCTTCAAATAAGTCTGGAAATGAAAACAAAGAAAATATAAACCAAGTTAAAACAAATGTGAAAAGCGAAGTTCACTTTCTACAACCTCAAGTCAAAACACCAGTCGCTAAGAAAAATTATGAAAAGAGGACTCTGGTTACTCCAAAACAAGATACCGAGGCTGCTACTAAAGGCAAGTTTTGTTATAACTTAGATTTTTGTAATTAATGAACTAAGAATTGTTCGTGGCTTAAACCACTGAGTCCAGTGAGTGTTATTACCTTCTCTCTCTCGCTGAGTCGCTTTCTCTTTGAATCACTGTAATGTTGCACCGAACACAAAATTGGGTATAAATTGCTCCCACCTGCAAATCTTGAGCCTGTCGCTAAGCATCCTGAGACGGAGGTGTGCCTGAGCGGACACGTCTTCTCTCCAACGCTGCTCCGATCATCTTTGCACACCTCTCCGCCATTGCTATTGTATATTTTTTGTGGACAAAACGCAGCAACCAATTGTGCACAGCAATGTCTAACAAACAGTCGTGGATTGAGTGACCAAATTATTTTTTTGATGGGATTATTACGATCCGCCAATCGACTGAAAGCCAGATTCCTACTTACCGCCAGGTAAACAGAAGCATGTGGAGTAAAGAAACTTGCTTTCGCCCACAAAATACAGTCAATTCACTGTATATTCTGTGAAGCGCTTTGAGACGTCTTGAAAACGTGATAAGGCGTTATATCAAATACAAAGATTATTACTATTGCAGGTTTCGCCCTGCCTGGGAATTGAACCCAGGTTCTCGCTTGCGAGGCAGCTGGTCTAACCTAAGCTACAGGACTACCACCATATTAAACATAATGCAGCTAGATTTCCAGCCACTAACAAAACCCCACTGCATTACAGCATCTTTGAAGAAATATTAACAAACTAAATATGACTATTTAAGTTTTCCAATCTGCGAGGTATTGTGGGGCATTGCAAAGGCTCACATATGTAATGAGCAGTGAGGAGAGGCACCAGAGGGCACCACATTAATAAGAGCAGCTATAAATGTACAAAGGTTGGAGGTCATTTTGCTAAAATGTTGAGATCTTGGCAAAATGTGTGTAAATGGCTGAAACAGGTGAATGCTTTCTTCCACAAACAGGCAATTTAGTGCCACTGTTTTTTGATTTTTTTAAAATCAAAACAATGTGCTGGAGGCCAAAGGTTAGAATCTGCACCTTTCATCTCCTCTTGAGGTTTATTCTGATTTGTTGGAGCACACCATTACTTGACAGTAGCATATCGCACTTGCTCAACTTTTCTAAGTTTTGGCTTACCGGATAGAGCAAAAAAAACTCCTCTAACAGTTTTTGAAGTTCCAAGATTTACAAAAAGGTTTCCCATTTTTCAACCTGCTCCGGTGGACGAACCTTTCCCGGGAAGACAGAAATGTAATTGCATCCAGTAAATGCATGTAAACCTGGCAGCACTAAGCATAGATTCTGATCCAAACATTTTGCAGTGATCTGACATCTATGTAATGTATTGTGATGTTCCCATTGTGTCGCACATCCATCCAGACCTGTGATTAATAATAGTCCTATAATCCTCGCATTTGATACAGTGCCTTTTCACGTCATTGAGACATCTCAAAGTGCTTCACAGAATATATTGGAAAGTGAATTGACTTGTGTATTTTGTGCGTGAAATGCAGTAGCCAATTGTGCATAGCAGTGTCCCACAAACAGTCATGGAGTAAGTGACCAAATGCATTATTATTTTTGTGGGGTTATTACCCCCAGAAAGCAATCTGACAACTAACATCCAGACCAACACAGCAACCACTACCTTTGCGGAAACGATGCTCACTCTTTCATGAAATTTAATTTGCTTGTTAATAATAAATGATGGTCCTTATTTGGTATTAGCACCTTGCAAAAACAATTTGCATTTATTTAGTGCTCCTCACGCAGGGTAGTGTCCCAGAGCATGTCTGTTTCAGTTTTTCATACAATATACTGGAAAGTTTTTTTTAAAGAGTCCATTCTGTATTGTAATGTAGAATCATTTCCAAATCTGCTTTTGGCACTTAATAACCTTTGCATCTTGGAAAGTTAGAATAATGGTGAATAAAGTATGATTTGAATGGCTTTGTTTTGTTCAGAGATTAATATTTAAAAGCTCAAAGTGAAGCGAACAGCGTTTCCAAAATGTGGAAAATGTCAAAAACCTAAATTTCTGTATTTCCCATTTGTGATGCCTTATTTAAGAAATAAGAATGCAAATGTGAAGTTGGACAAAACATTCAGTTCCTTCTCTCAAAAGAACTGAATGTTTTGTCCAACTCAAGATTTGCCTCTAAACTTTTTGCTTGTGAAGAATTATGACTTTAATTGCTGAAATTATTTTGACTTGAAAGTGTGCCATTTTTTGTTGAATAAGCTTGAGTATGAATCACTACTGTGTGTACAAATTATTTCTGTAATGTAAATACTGTACTTCCTGCTGCACATATTTTGAAGTTCAGTATATTTACTAAATATCTTGTTGGTAATATTGTCAAAGTTGGTAGTAATCATGATGAGTTACTATAAAATTGTACTCAAATTGCTATGAAATATGGTTTTTATATTTAACTTTCTTCCCCCCCACCCTCACCTTAACTATCAGCCATGATCAGCTGCACTATGGAAATGCCTATAAACCAAGGTTTACGCGTGCTTAACTCGGAAGACCTGACAGTCACAGCACTTAGTCCAGAAAGACGGTATGTAATGCACATCAGTATTTATTTGTTGATTTGGCCAGATCGGTAGGATTTGAGGAGGTCACAGAGTAGAATGGGGTGAGACTGGAGGGATTGAAAGGTGAGAACGAGGATCTTGAACTCATTCCACTGGGGGATGGAGAGCCAACAGGCGAGAACGAGGGTGATAGGCTGATTTAAAATCTTGAGGTCTTTTTAAAGCGCTTCACAGGATAAACTGGAAAGTATAGTGATTGTGTTTTGTCGCCAAACACAGTAGCCAATTTCTGTGCACTGTATATACATGAACAGCTGTGAAGTGAATGACCAATTTTAGTTTGGGGGATTGTTGGCCAGGACCCCGGGAGAAACGCTCCTCTTTGAATAGTACCATGGGATCTTTAATGGCCACCTGAACAGGCAGATGGGGCCTTGGGTTTACGTTTCAACTACAACACATCAACTCCAACAATGCAGCACATCCCCAGCACTGCATTGGAGTGTCAGTCTCGACTATATGAGATCCAGGTCCTGGTGTGGGGCTTGAACCCACAACCTTCAGACTTGGTGAATGCAACCAACTGAGCCAGGCTGAGACACAAATGATGTAGTTCTCCCATCCAGGTTGAGTGTTAAATGCTTCAGTACATTTTATTTTTATTGTAAATGCAAGATCTTTGTGTTCTTTGATGTTTTGAGTGTTTTCCTATCTTGCATGTTTTAAATGAAAGAACTTGCTTTGTATGGTGAGATGCTGTTGTGTTGTACAGAACCCGTTCACTGGACATGGACCTAAATCAAGCTAATGGGGGCAGTAGTCAGAAAAAGAAAGGAACAAAAATGTTTGGAAGCTTGGAACGAGGCCTGGACAAAATGATCACAATGTTAACTCCAAACAAACTGAAAAAGCCTTGGAAAGAGGGTCCAAGAAAAATCAAGGTGGGTTTAAAGTTTAGCCACAATACTTCATTTCGTAGATTTTAAAGATAAGATGACACGGTTAAGTCACACTGCACAATTTGAATGCCAAAATCTCACTACATTATATAATAATCCTTACATTTAATGTAGCGCCTCATCACGTCTTCGAGACGTCTCAAAGCGCTTCACAGAATATCAGTATATTCAGTATAAAGTAAATTGACTGTATATTTTGTATTTCATGGCTCTTTGAGTCAATTTACTTCTAATCAGTTCATTTATTAAATTATTTTACTGAAGACCACTTTTACTCTATATAGAATTAGGATTTTTAGGATGTTACAGAACAGAAACGAGCCATTCAGCCCAACTAGTCTGTGCCCGTGTTTATACCCCACATACATCTTCACCTCACTCGTACTCTTATTTCCTTCTCCCTCATGTATGCAAACATACACAATTCTATTTAAAGGTGGCCGAGGGAGAAAGTTTCTTGTTTGACTATGTGAACGTTAATTGAGAACTCATTGCCAAGAATCTAATATGAAGTAGGTTTCCAAAATACTAAACTTTGATTTAATACTGAATTTAATATGTGAAATAACTGATTTAGTTTATGTATATAATATATATTATTTATAAAAATATAAGTTCACCATATGTCATGTGGAGATGGATATTGGATTGAATGAACCTTGTCTACCAACCTAATAATTTTAAGCTTGGAAGGCGCAAATTAAAGTTCTTCCCCGTGGAAAATATTGTTCTGTTACTGCATTATGCTGAGCTTTATTGGTTTATACCCTCCGTTCCTTCTGAAGGATCCCATGCAACAATTGCATTTAATCCAGTTTGTCAATTGTAATGCTTATTATGAGGGCCGTGTTTTGTTTGTCAACATGAAATTGTATTTTTCTACAGAGGTATTTTTCAGCAAATATGCTGAATTTTGATTCGAATAATGAGACGAAATGGTCTTGCTTATAAATTTGGTGTTTAAACAAAACTAGATAAAATGTGGTTTTGTCATTTCCAACGTATAATTGGATAAACTGTATAGTCAGTGTGGAAATTAATGGGTCTGCCATTTTCAGCTATATTGTATTGAACCGGATGCTACCATGCATCCAACTACTCCCCCTAGTGTTTTCAAAGTTGTACTTTGGTAGATTTTTCGATGTGGCAGTGTTGGGAGTTTGCTGAGTCTCATGTGTGAGGTTTTGGAACTATTGCAGAACTTTCGTGACTAGAAGAATAGAAAGTTCATCAAACTGAAGGCAATCCTTGTTTCTAGAATGCATAATAATAATAATAATCCTTGCATTTGATATAGCGCTTTTCACGTCGGGAGGACGTCCCAAAGCGCTTCACAGAACACACTGTAAAGTGAATTGACTGTATATTTGTGGGCAAACGCGGCAGCCAATTGCGCACAGCAATGTCCCACAAACAGTCGTAGATTGAAAATGACCAATTTATTATTGTTTTTGGTTTTGGAGGGATTATTATTAGGCTCTGTGTGGAGTAAGGAAACTTGCCCAAGGTTTCGCCCTCTGCCTGGAATTGAACTCGGGTCTAACATGAAGGAGCAAACTTTCAGACTAGTGTGGTGTATCTTTCATAAGATAAAACATGTCCTCAAGCCAACCTCCTACTTTAAATCTTCCAGGGAGTTTGATAACCTTCTGCAAATGATAGTGAGACTCCTGAAGGCTAGACATCCTGAAGGGGAAATTATGGCTAAAGATTACTTGATGAACTTGTATCATTCTGATTTAAAAGCATCCTAGGGGGGTGGTTGATATTGATACCGCCCTCTGATTGCCAGAGTCCAGGATGTTTGATATTTTTGTCTTGCATAAGTTTTGGATTTCCTTTAATTAACTCCCTCTTTCTCTTCCCCCCCCCCCCCCCACACACACACAGATCTAGCCAATATTTCTGTCTTTACATGGGGAAACCTTTTGGTTTTGTGTAAGGCACAGCATATCCATGAGCCCTGTTCCTCACTACAATAAAGATCATGCTGGCTATATAGGTTCATTATTGCATAGTTGAAATGGAACCATAGGTAGTTACATCCATGGGTAGTTACATCAAAGCTATAAGCAAGTCTCTACATTTGTATGGTGAGTTTATTGGGATTGTTAATTATAATAAATTTGGGGATAGGGTTTGTAGAATTGTGCTGAATGGAAGTCAGTGCCTTTTTTATTTCAGAATCTTTTAAAAACAGTTTTTAACAAGGTTCCCAAAGGGATCCTTAGGATATAAAATCTCTTTTGTACTGGAGGTGACTGCGCAATTTATTCAAAAAGAAATAATTACAGTCAATACAATGACTGTATTTTGTGGGCAAAATCTGACAGCCATTTGTGCACAGTAGTGTTCCACAAACGTAGATTGAAGTGACCAATTTACTATTATTACTCTTTTTTGAAGGAATTATTACCCCGGGAAAAGCGATCTGCCAATTGACTAACAACCGGAAACTTCCCCAACATTTCACCCTACCGGGAATCGAACCCAGGTCTCTCGCTTGCGAGGCGAGTGCTCTAACCACTGAGCTACACGACTCCTAATAAAGGCAAAACCTCACAAAAAGAACAGACTATTAATTGTTCTAAATAGCAAATGTAACCATGTTTAAATACATATTTCTAAATCTCTTAGAAGTTAAGATTCAAAAATTCCTTAACTTCTAGACGAAGGATGGTTTCATGAGAGCCTTGCATACAAAAGTGAGTGCATCTGTCTGGAAATTTATCTCAAGTCTTGGAACAATATAGGAAATTTAGTGTGGTCAAGAATAAGTTGCATATACATAACATTTAATCACTCCACTCAGTATCCAGCTGGTCAAGATTGATTGACCTCAAGGTGAGTACTGAGTTTTTGCTTATATTTTGCACAGCAAAGTCAATTGGTGATTTTGACTCCAGTTTTGAGACTATCTCGAAAAATCAAATTGTAATGCAAAGACTGAATTTCCAAACTGAATCGGATCAAGTATTGGTTCTAGCTCAAGCTGCTCAATCTGAATCGGCCCCTCATGAGATAACAGAATACTGTACCGTCATCAGTATGTAGTTGTCAGTAAAAATGCTACATGTGTTTTAAAAAAAAACTATTAAAATTCAAATAAGTATAAAGTAAAAATTAATACTATTTTGGGTAAACAAAATGGATGAACTCAGACACCATATCCAAGATCAGAAGCAGTGGCTGCCCCTGCTCTCTTGTTAACCCCCCAAACACTGAAATAAAGAAAAACCTTTGTGATTTTTCATTGCAATGAGTTCCAGACTTGCTTTGCATTACTGGACAATGGATACTGCGATATAAGATAATAATATTGATAGCATTTTATATCAGTACATAATGCCTTTCATATTGATTTTTGACTTCTCTGGAAAAAATAGCTGATGACAAATTGAGGAAAATATGAATTAATTGTACTTAACCATTGGGAAGAAGGGATCTTCATCTCTGATATCTTATGCCCCTTTGTATTCTGCAGGGATTGAATTAGTATATCAATTCCGAAAACAGTTCTAAGGAAAACAATTCTAAAAATACTCAGTTGGAACAAGATTACTGTTCGGGAACATTTTGCTGTTTCTTTGGCCTCTGGGTGTACGATGATTGTTTAAGGTTCTGTGTCATTGGCTTCAGCTGGAATTGATTGTCACAGGCAGCAGGGAGCCTTTGCCCACTGGGGTCATTTTTTTTTGTTCTGGTAACTTTTATTAATTTTCAGATTTTTCATTCAGACTCGTTTTGTGTGAAGCAATTGTACTTTTAATTGCACGGTGCTTTCAGGGAGGTACATTGAGTTTATTGGCATGGATATGCATACACTGGAGGCCTTACATGGTTTAGGATCGCTGCAATTTATTTGGTCTTGGTCCAGGGGGGTGTGGCTGGCCTTAGGCACGTGGTTGTTCTCTTTATAAACTGATGGTCCTGCTGGTTGTAGTGGCTGTTTTTGTCTGGCTTCAGGCCCAATATTACTGTTGACTTATTTCTCTCTCTTTTGTTCATCTACATTCTTTCTGAAATAGAGTCTGAGGGGTTGTGGGGAGGGGAAGAGCAGGCAGCTGTCCTTCATATTATATTGACTTGGTCTCCGGGACGCTACCCCGTGTGAAGGGCGCTATATAAATGCAAGTTGTTGTTGATCTTCTGTGTTTATTTTGATTTTTGGCCAGAAAATTACATGATCTACTTGCCCATTTTTCATGGCAGTCATTGGATACCATAAAGAAATGCAAATAAGCTCTACCCAGTGTCTCAAGGCTTTTGATCCAATCGTTTCTGCAACTCCATTTACATAAGGTGCTTTTAATTTTGATATCAGTATACCATAGATCTTACTAAGAAACATTATCGTGTTTTGTTACTCTTAAGAAATTAAGTCAAATTGGACAGGAGTTATTCTTCTCAGTTTTAAGCGTAGAAGGTGTTTTTGGAATTTTTTTGAGCTTGTTTTTATTGACCTTTTAAAGGTCATCTCAAGTTTTTATGTGAGGTGTGGTATTCTGAGAAGATCATGACATTGGGGTCTAATATACAAGTTATGCTAACTTTGAACATGTGCAGAGAGAATTACTGCTGACCTTGATTATGTAATGATTAGTCAAATGCAAAAAAAAATGCAATGCAAAAAAAAGGGTGATATAAGAGGTTGTGTGGTACAGATATGATGGCTACTTTCTGGGTTGATTTTCCTTGTGTTTTAAGGCATTATTGCGGGTCAGGAGAGAATTCAATCCCCTTGTAACAGTGCAAACCAACATCTAATTTGGTTCACCAAGACTCGAGAAGAATCACAAGTACAGAGTTTCTATGTTTATATTTGTGCTGTGCAAGCAACCATTCTAAAAATGTGCTTGCAAAGAAAATGTTGCCCACGACAGATTCTATAGTGATCAAGATTTTTGGAGGCTTGCTTTGACATAGTCATTGGATATGAGGCAACTCTTCTTATCTTGTCTTACAACCATATTGATGGAGCAGTCAGCCCTTGAAGTCCAAGCTGACAGACAGTTCTGCATGTACTGCAAAGTTGTAAGAGTCCCTGAACAAAGTAAAGCAAGCTATCAGTTTAGTTTTGCCACATTGTCGTGAACTAGCTGCTACAGTCAACTAAGTAATTGAATCATGATAACCTATTGGGAGAAATCATCAAATAGCCCAGTAAAAGGTCAACCCATGGAAATTTTGGTATAAAAATATTATAAAATCACCAATCTGTCTTCTACAGTAGCATTTATACACAAGGTCGGTCTCAAGACCTTTCCCTTTGACCGTGCCTTCAGCTCCCCTCTCAACTCTCTACCCCCTCCTCGCTCCTTCCCTCCCCTCACCCTGACCATTTCCTCCCTGCTCGGGTGCTGACCCAACTGTCCAGCACCTTGGGACATCCTCCCGACGTGAAAGGCGCTCTATAAATGGAATCTTGTTGTTGTTGTTGTTGTTGTAGAATCATTTGTTTGGGCGTCTAAATCAAGCACCGTATTTGATTGTCTATGTACAATTTATTGGACAACTATGATTGATCATCCAAATCCAGGATCTTCACTGAAAGACTCTTTGAAACAGTAGGAATTTGTTTCCTGTTACTGTCCCTAGGTGACTTCTTTCATCATGGATTTATGACTCCCATATCCAAAGCACAACCTTGCCTATTAAGTAGTGACATAATGTTTAAACGAAGTTTTAAGAGGTCACTTGTACAAGCAGTGTAATATGTTAGAAAATTTTAGGTGGGCTATTTTTATGAATCTGAATATCATAGCAACTTATTTGAGTCGGGGTTGAATTTGGCAGTGCCCTTAATAATAATAATAATAATAATCGTTGCATTTGATATAGGGCTTTTCACGTCGGGAGGACGTCCCAAAGCGCTTCACAGAACACACTGTAAAGTGAATTGACTGTATATTTGTGGGCGAACGCGGCAGCCAATTGCGCACAGCAATGTCCCACAAACAGTCATGGATTGAAAATGACCAATTTATTATTGTTTTTGGTTTTGGAGGGATTATTATTAGGCTCTGTGTGGAGTAAGGAAACTTGCCCAAGGTTTCGCCCTGCCTGGAATTGAACTTAATCTAATAGGTGATCAGATTCTCCTTTACATGTTAAATGTTAGAAAACTAATAGTCTTATTTTCATACATGGGTTATCACCTCATTATAACTCTGGTCATTCTGTTCTATGACAAATGAATGACCATATTGGCATTTTCACTGTAAGTAGCACTGTCATTTTTCTTAATTTCCATTGTTATATAAAATACTGTACTTTTTTTTCTCAGGCACAATATAATGTAACTACAACCACCATGCTGAATGCAGATGAAGTTCTCAATGAGATAATTGGTGTCTTGTCAAGTAAAAGGATTGACTTTGTGCAAAAAGGGTATGTGTTTTGCTACTTATTTTCATATTAATGCAACCTAGCTTTTAAAGTTCATATTCAAATGAGACAGACGTATGTTATTTTTTTAAAAAGTGGCTCATTGATTTCGTAACTCCATTACGTGAATATTCCTGACTTAAGTATTGCTTCTCATTACTTTTGTTTCCTTTTCCTCCTCTTAGTAACGTTTTCAGGCAGGAATATCCAAATTATCTCATCCAATTTCCCTATCATTTCCTTTGACAATCTACTTAGTCATCTTCTAATAACTTAATTGTTTCAATTTCCAATAACCCATCAAGGTGCTTTTTTAAATCCTTTACTGCTCTTTGTTCTAATACTTCTGTTGATAACTTGTTCCATTTACCTACAACTATTTTTCTAAAAAAAAATCTTCTCCCGCACATTTGAATGTGACTTAATACCTTTCTATGGAGAACACGTTAATGAATGTTGGGAATCATTCAGTGTTTCACCCAGACATTCATGACAGTATGCATTTCTTAGAAAGGGATGGTTTCACGCTTCCACCACTGAGGAATGGTTCATTAGATTTTGTTCAGTTGAACTTTATGTAAGTCCCTTGTTTAAGTGTTGATGGGCCATTTGACCACACAAGTGCACTATTAATGAACCTGATTCTTTGGTCATCTGACATAAATATGCATCTTACAGTAGAACTCTGATTAGCTATTAGAGTGATCCCTGTCTTATTTTCGGCCTGGAAGTTCTCCCTAACAGAAAACACAGGCACATTCCATGATTTGACCCTGTAACTTATGTGGCCTTCTACTAGCCATATAGGGCAGTACCTTTACCTGCTCTCATTAGGGAGCTTGCATTCAACATTGGATTAGTTGTCTTTTTCAAAGTTATTTTTGCATCCATTTATATATTTTTACATACTAAATAGATTTAAAAATCTTGCTTTGGTGATAGCCAGTGGATCTGATAGAGGTTTGTATTTTTTTAATGGAATTGAGAAAGTAAACCCAGAACAATACTTTCAGATGCACCAAGACAGTAGAATAGGCGGACAGAGGTTCAGATTTGTCAAGGGCTATTTCAGGACACCAGGAAGTATTTTTTTTACTAATAGGATAATTAATGACTGGGACAGGTTACCAGGAGGGAGGTTGAGGTCAGGTGACCAAACATGAGATCAAGTGGAAGTGCCTTCTTCATCTGAACTAATCTTGTGAAATTCGTACACGTTTTGAATGTATTTGTGAAGTAGTATTGTAAAACATTAGAGAGGAAATGTATCGATTCGGAAGACATTATTTCTATATTACAACCACGTACATACAAAGATTAAAGCCTAATTAATATAACAATGTGTCAGACTTTTGACAAAGTCAATGAAAGACAAGCAATTTAGTGACTATTCTGCATTAAAGAGCACTTGTCTCACAAGCGAGAGACCGGAGTTTGATTCCCGGCCGTGCGAAACCTTAGGGAAGTTTCCTTACTCCACACTCCTCTGTTTACCTAGCAGTAAGTAGGATGTTAGTCAATTGGCGGATCGCTTTTCATGAAGTGAATAACCAATTTTATTTGGGGGAGTGTTGGCCAGGACGCCAGGAGAAACCCCCTTCTCTTATCAAATAGTGCTATGGGATCTTTAATGCTCATTTGCATGGGCAGATGGGACCTTGGTTTAAGGTTGTATCCGTAGGACAGCATCTCCAACAATGCAGCACACTACCAGCACTGCATTGGAGTGTCAGCCTAGATTGTGAGTTCAAAGTCTGATGTGGGCTTGAATCCAAGCTTTCTGATTCAGAGGCTACAGTGCTACCCACTGAGCCAGGCTGACATCTGGCTGACAAAGGCATAAGGCATGCAAATTGAATCCTTGGCATTATATCGAGAGGAATAGAGTATAATGGTAAGGAAGTAATATATACATTTATATAAAACACATCTAAGACAAAATCTTAACATCATAAATCCAAGTTGAAACGAAATATAATGCACAAATGCATTATTAGTCAGGAATAAAGCAACACTGCATTTGTGATCATCTCATGCTGAAAGATATTTTGTAGCCATCTTTGCATATAGTTCGTTGGTACACTGAATGTTTTAAATCTACCACATAAACAAAAACACCAATCAATCTTTGGTTCAAAACTGATTCTCTCCTCATTCCTGTAGGTGGTGCTGTTGTATTAATGATTCCAGGTCCTGAGATTAGAACTGTTTGATGTGGGATGTGCTGTTAGTGTAAAATAGTTGCCTTCTAATATTTTAGTTAGGTTTGTTCATTAACTGTTCCCATTTTGTTTCGTAAAGGGCTGTGTTTTTTTATCCTCTAAAGCAAGCCAATATTTTGAAGCACTCAGCTGAAATCTGCCGTGAACATCATTCATGGCTGTCTGGCAATATAGATTCTAGTGCCAAACTACCAGATTGGCTTTCCCCTCCTGCCAATAGTTTTCTGAAGTACTAAAACTGCTTAGTGTTGCACATCAACAATCGTATAGTAATATTTCAGAAAACTAATTGAAACTACCTGCCAACATAAACAAATGAAAAATTAGCCAGGTGTGATGATCATGTGTTAGCTGGTGAAGAGCACATCCTGCTCTTAGCAATCTTTCACGAGTGAGAATTGAGGATAAATATTTCTCCAACCCTTTGGGATTAGGTGCTTTAGACTGGAAATTATTGGATTTCATTTTCTTCTCATTAATGCACGTTAATCATGGAACCTGTTAACATGTAGGCTTGAGTCTAACTGTTACCTTCTCAACTTGTCAACTGAAATTCATCAAGTTCAGGCACACCAAATATGATTTTTATCTGATTGAAAGAGCAGATTGACAAATCTTTGGTGATGCACATTTGGGAATTGCAAGTAGGGAAGCAATTGTCGAATTTCTAATCGTAAAGTGTTTAACAAATGGACCAATTCAATTATGATTTTTGGAATTGATATATAAGCGTTATAATAAGTGTCTAAAAAGTATTATCAGTGGCCCAAGATCTCTTAAATCAAGTTGACTTTAGAATTTATGTAATGTAATAATCAGTTTACATCCTTGAAATAATGGCAATAAACAGATAAAAACAACTTGCATTTATATAGCGCCCTTCACGCAGAGTAGTGTCCCAGAACGCTTAATAGATACTGTTAAGATCATATGGTACGTTTGATTCTATTTGGGTTTAATTGACAGTGATTATAGTGATTAATTGACTATAGACCATAAATAGATGATTATAGCCATGATACTCTTATTATAACGGTGTGATATCCATACTGTGATTCAAAACTTCTATCATCATCCCACTCAAAAACCTACCCTTGATCTG
Source organism: Callorhinchus milii (assembly GCF_018977255.1). Lineage (NCBI taxonomy): Eukaryota > Metazoa > Chordata > Chondrichthyes > Chimaeriformes > Callorhinchidae > Callorhinchus > Callorhinchus milii. The sequence goes on along the minus strand of NW_024704742.1, from coordinate 4,487,744 downwards.
TCAAACTCCCCTAACTACAACCCATCTCAGACCTGCCCTTCCTTTCTAAAGTCCTGGAACATGTTGCCCAACTTCACTTACATCTTTCCTCCCACTCACTTCTTGAGACCCTCAAGTCTGGTTTCTGCCCTGGGTGCAACACTAAGACTGTCAAGGTTACAAATGCTGTTCTCTATCTCTATGACCACAGTTCCCTCTGCCTCTCATTTTTCTGATTTACATGCTCCTTTTTAATAATATAATTTGCTGTGATGTGGTCAACATCCACATGTATGCAGATGATGCCCAAATCTATTTTTCCTCCTCTAGTTGTGACTCCAGTCCTACCGATGTTCTGACTGTCTGCTTGTCTGACATCAAGGCCTGGATGAGCACAGACTTTCTGCAGCTGACCATCAGCAAGAATGAAGCCATCCTTCTCAGTTCATATCAAGATCTTCTCACCTATGGTTCTGAACTCCTTAACCTTTCTTTCCTATCCCTCAGACTTACCAAACCTTGGCATCAGGTTTGATACCCAGTTATATTTCCTACCTCACATCTGGTCCCTGACCAGAACTGCCTTCCTCTACCACAACACCCACCTTTGTTCTATCGATTTTATTTTTCCAATGTCCTCCTCACCTGTCTCCCCTGCTCCACGGTAAACAAAATCCAAACGTTACAAAACTTTGCCGCTTGTGTCCCCACCTGTTGCAGGCTCCACACTCCCATCACCCCAAACCTTCCTAGGCACCACTGGCTCCATGTTGCAGAACAAATCTTTTTTTTCCCCCAAGATTCTCACTTTCTATTTCAAATCACTTCATGCCCTGGTTCCTCCCTACCTCTGTTCTGCTCACATCCGACTGGGCTATCCATAGCCATCACTCAGCTGCCTTGGGTCTTCTGTGTGCCCCTCTTGCCTCTGCACCACCATTCGTGGCTGTGATTTCAACAACTCTGCCTGAATCTCTGTCTTGCCCCTCTTTGCCTAAATTGAAATCATAATAGAAGACTTTCCTCTTCGACTGTGCTTTGATCACCTCTTTCTAGCTTGACGTCAAAGTACTCTGACATGCTACTCGTGTGAAGGGCAATATATAAATATATAATTCATGAATCGGCTTTACACTATTTCAATCCATAGAGTGATGGAGTTTCATTTCCAATGTCCGGTTTTCCTCAAATATTCAGATATAAATTTATTCTAGATATATCAGAGCATTTTTGTGGTGATTGCTACTGCAATGTGTGAAGATGTTATATCCATACCATTGAAGGCAATATCATGACTTAAATCTTTTGCTTGAAAATATATGAAATGTTTTAGTAAGTGGCAAAGTAACATCAGATTTGGAAGTAAAATAGATATTAGATGATTCTGCAGTATGTGATTAATGTATCCTTTTTTTAGAGTAAATAATTTTTGTGGTGTCTCAGCTAGATATCTGTACATGGACAAAGAATAAAACATGGCAGCTGTCTTCAGGGCTCCGTGAATGAATGCAGCATCTGCGGTGGTACTAAGCCATAAAGGATCAGCAATGTCCCAGGGTTGATATCCAATCTGCTGAATTAACTCATTTGAGCAGGGAGAGGAAAGCGTAGGAATAGAAGGTTATTTGGCCCATCAATATCCTATTTATTACTGGGTCCCTGTCTTTCTAGTATATCCCTTAATATGTTTATTTCTCAATCATTTCTTAAATCTCTCAGCCAGGAAAGAGGAAGAGAAACATTGCTACAATTAGCCTTGACAATGTGGACTAAAACAATGTCTCATTCCTGCTTGCTATCCACTTGGAAGTGTGGTGATGAGGGAGGGATTAGCATTGCCCTTGTGATTGAACATCTACTAAAGGTCCAGCTGTCACAAGGAGAATGATTACTTGGTATCTAACATAAGTCACCACCTTCAGTGTTAAGGAAAACTGCTCATTGTGTCAAGTCTTGTTTTTGCACCAATGCATGGAATGTTAGCATAATCAATTTTGTAAATGTAATGATGCCGTAGATGTGATTGCTGAACTTTACCTTATTTTCACAGTTATACGTTAAAATGCCAAACTAGATCAGACTTCGGAAAGGTAACTATGCAATTTGAGCTTGAGATGTGTCAACTCAGCAAGCCTGAAGTGATTGGCATCAGAAGACAGCGACTGAAGGGTGATGCCTGGGTGTACAAGCGCTTAGTTGAAGATATTTTATCCAGTTCCAGCATCTAATCAGTGAAACTGAATCTGGTCCAAAATTATTCTTGAAAATTCTTCAATAGCTGTAAAATGAATGCTTCCTGATCCAGTCACCTTATATTCCCTTATTCCTATTTAAATATTTTTATTAATCTTACCTTTTCATACAATAGCGTTTTTCCAAAAAAATCATACTTGTGTTTTATCACAGTTGGTACTATTAACTAATTGGATCCATAAGATAAGAATACATTGATTACATCTTATTTGTTTTCGATTGCCAGAATATGTCGATGTCTTACAGGAATGAGTGGTTATGGAGAAAATCCTTTTCTGCTGATTCCTTAAAGGACAGACTGCTAATTAGACTTTTAAAATAGTTTTTGTAGAAGCTGTTGGGCTAAGGGGCTCCTTTGACTAGACCACATGGTAGGAATGGGGTGTTGAGCGCATTGGGCTGAAGACTGGAGCACTTCTCAATGTTGCCAGCTTCATTAGACTTCAGAAATCACAATAGAATGGCATGTCCTTGATTGAGATAGCCATAAGTCAGTATATTTTAAGTTTTTTTTATATAGGAGACCTAAAATCTAATGAAGGATACAACAAGATGTTTTACATAGAATATCTAAAGCCATCATACAGCTTTGTATTGCACTTGCACTGTTCCTTTAAATTGTAAAATGCATTGTAAAAAAAACTCAATTGCTGAAAATTGAGGTATAATTAGTTTAAATCAATGAATAAATGTATAATGTAGGATACATTTGCATTGATTTCTCATTTTTATTTTTGTATACTGTTTCCTCATCATGTCTTTTTTGTGTGATTTGTAAATAGTACACATTTCATCTTTGATTATGGTGGACTATAATCTCATTTCTTAATAAACTTGTAAATATTGTTTTTTGTTCTTGGGTTTTTGCTGTACCATTTTAATCTTGTTTCAGTGAATCATTAATTTTCCAATTTTCAGGTGTGTGACTTTCCTGATTTTTTTTTTAAGAATCCAGTATTCACAGAACATTACATTCAGTCAGATTGCTTAATATATCATTTGCATAATTCTCTTCCTGTCTGTGATTCAAAGAGGATTTATTGGGATCGTTAAAAGAGTCACAGCTGCGGTTACCACAGTTGAACTATACACTCAGTATGTTGCATAAAATTAAGTTGATTTAAATAACTTGCCTGTCTTTCTGAATGTTAAATGAAATTCTGTATTTACAAACTAATGATCTAAAATGGACTGACGTGACAAGGAAATTGCCCCTAGGAACAATGCACTTTCATTTTTTTCAGTGATGGTATACAAAAAAGACACCAATAAGGATGTTCAAAGCACATTTGGTTGTAGCATATGTTCTTGTGTCCAATTTCACCAGTTTAAATATTCCTATTTTCCAGTTTGTTTTTACAAGTTTCATACTCAATTGTTTTACCTGCTACAATTTTAGTACTGTTGTTAAATTGCTAAAGGCAACTGATATTGAGGAAATTGAAAAGACATTGGTTGTTTAGTGTGGAGACCTGTTTATACAGTACTCGGGCACACTTCAGCTAATCACAGCACTACAAAGTTAAGATAAATCTGATTTTTATGAAGCTCAATGAAGTGATGCATGAGCACAACGATTTACATATCTTAACATGTAACACTAGACCATTTGGTGTGTGACAGTTCCCAGCAGTGACATGAATATCCAATTAGAACGAACATTTAGTTCAGGGAGGTTATGCTGTGTTGCATAATCTTCGATTTATTCTACAAGGGTTAAAAGTGCACATTTCCTTCACGCCAATGTAACCTTTAATTTCCCCTATAATTTTTGCAATGTTTTACTACTTCCCTAATGCAAGGATATTTCATACTAGTGCAAGCTCAAATTTAGCTTGCCATTAAAATGTGTTTATATTTAAAAAATATAATTTGCACTTAAATATAACATCTAAAGTTTTTCGTTCAAAGTTTTCTTAGCCTTACCGGATCATTTACATGTCATGCTTATCAGGAAATTAAACCTACTCCTACTTAAATCCTTCAGTAAATTACTAAATTGTATGATACCTTGGCTCAGCAGGCAACACTTAAATTACACGTCGCTTAACCAAATGTTCTGCACCGTTTGTCTGCATGTGGAAGTAACTGAAGTATGTTTACCGCAAATATTGGATTTACATATTTTACATTGTTTGAGTATGTATGACTCGAGCATTGCATCTGGATGTGAGGTAAATGATTAACAATCATCTTAATCAGTGGTGGGGTTTTTGAGATGAAAGATTATTTTCAGGGATGCAGCTTTTTAAACTTTTCAAAATGTCTTCCCCATACTTATACTTCCAGAAAATAACTGAGAAGGGAGAAGTAACTCTACAGTAGTTTTGTTTTCTTTCGGGGCATTACTTACCTTGGAGTATAAATCCAGAATATTATTTTCTAAAGATGTGATTCTATAGCCATCGTTCCGCCTCTCTGTCCATGTAAACATTTTAAATTGCTGGTGTTCAAGGTATTTTCGTGGAGCTGGGTGAGGGTGATCTGTCCAAACACTTCCCTAAAATATTTTAATTATACAGCACAATTCTAACCTTATTCTGTAAAGACGCTATCACCCTACTGTCTGCTCATTTTGTCCATTGATACTGACTGGAGCTACAGTGACATCTGCTGTATGGCCACATGTTAAAGGATGTGCAATCCCGAAGAGTGATTTGAAATGTTAGGCTATTTTCACAAGAGCTGAGACGGTTGAGGAATGAACTGGTTGATGATCGGGGTTTGAGATGAATAGAAATGTAGTGCTACAGGTTGGCAAATCAGTAACTGAAGGGCACAAATTTAAGATGATCACAAAAAGAATCAGAGGTTAGAAAACAAATGTGTACAGTGAGAATGTGTAATTCTCTGCCACAAACTAGAGCTGAGCTGGAGTCCTTGGACCATTTTAAAAGGGAATCAGACAGTTTGAAAAGGAGAAACATTAAAGGGGATGCATAACAAGTAAGAGAGTGAAATTAAACAGATTCATAGTGGAGAAAAATGCTATGCAGATCTATTTTTTAAAGATTTTATGCTAACTAAAGCCCGTACGAAATTTCAAATGTATGCTCAAGAGTTCATCTTTTATTCCCTGTTCCCTCAGTTTGCCTTGGTTGCTCCATATATTATAAAAAAGGCAGATTATTAAGTTAGTGCTGCCTGTATTGCAAGTCAACCAGCTGACAAGACATCTAGAGATACGAATGAGTTGGTATTTCAAATGTTTCAAACTAATTTGATACCGTATTAGTAAAAGATTAAATAGATTTGCATTCATAAATAATGATTTGGTTTGACTATATTGGAGACTGGAGGCAAATAGATAATCAGTGAATGATTGAATAATGATTCAAAACTAAGTAATTCGGCTTCGCTCTTTAATAAATACTCAAATAAAGGAAACAAATTAACACTATTTCGTTTAATTAATTCCTCACCTCAAGCACCTCATTGTGTTCAATTCTTTATTCAGGTCAGATGCAAGGAAGTGTATTTTTTTAATACAGAGGCTAATCAATGGCCAGAACACGAGACATGAGAAAGGTGCTGGAGGCCAGGACACTGGACTTATTTAAAAAAAACAGCTTGATGCAATGAAGGGAGAATATGGGGTTTGTTCTGGAGGGATGAGGCTGAAGGGCCTTCCTCATCCAGACCAATCTTGTGATCTTGTCGGCCGCGATTAGTAATCATACCATGAACTTGCATTAGTCGGTTCCAATCTAATGTCCAAGGACTGCAGTCATAGTTTGCCACCCGCTCAGTGACGCCTGCATTTTTATACATATCTTTGCAGCCTGGGTGCTGAGTTCAACAATTTAACACCCGACACCCAGAACCATATTTTCTGCATTTAGCATAGTCATAGTCCCTTGTGCCTCGTGTTCAAACTGAGCCAGCGTCCAGCTCTCTTGTATCTTGCAACTGTCTAGCACTCTGGCACGTTCCTAAGTTTGAGCCGGGAACCAAAACTTAAAGGCAGATGGTCCTTACTGGATTATGATCCTTGTCGTGATCCTATCCGTGCCCACCAATCAGAACAATCCCAGTCGTCGTCTGTTTCCTGTGGTGAATATTCACCTACAAAATGCACAGTCACTACACTTCACAGCAAAGGTCCTGCCCGACTCTGAAACGTCTTGATGAATGTGATAAAGCGCTCTAGCAAATGCAATAGTTATTATTATTTAAACAGGCTGATCCCATCGGAGAAGCTTCATCTTAACCTGTGCTTTTGTATTCAACTATTATTCCTTTTAATTTTAAAGATTCTCGATATAATTAAGACACTAATGTATTGTAATCAGGAAGTGGTGGGGGGGAGAGATAATAATTAAGACACTGAAGTATTGTAACTGGGGGGGGGCTGGGGTTGAGAAAACTGAACTGGAACACTGAGTGAGATCTATTGAATGTAGTCAGTTTACCCATCATATCTTATTGTCGGAGAGAAAACTTCAGCGGCCTCCACCAATCCTGACAGACAGACCAGACTAAGAAGGCGACCGGGGAGGGGGCTGTGCAGGGTCGGGGTCTGCGGATTAACTGAGCGACGAGCACAGAGAGGAGCAGTGTAGCCTACGCTAAGCGCACCAAGGTCCGGAGTCAGTGAGCAATGAGAGGAGGACTGAGATGCTACCCACATGAAGGATGTTTGACCTGACTTGGATTGTCCACCATATTTCACCCACAAAACACATAGTCACTTCACTTTACAATAATATCCCGTGAAGCGCTTTGAGGCATCTCGAAAACGTGATAAGCCGCTGTATCAAATGCAGGAATTATTGAAATGCAAGAATTATTATTAACAGGACTGGAGAATTTTTATTTTTCATGTCTTTATCTCTGTTGTCTTTTATTAATTTATCCACAACCCCACTAACCACAATTTTTCTTTGAGAGTATAACAACAACAAAATGGCATTTGTATAACGCCTTTCACAGCGGGAGGACGTCCCAAGGCGCTGAGTACTAGGTGAGTTGAATGGGATAATCACGATAATCTCGAATCGTAACCCTCTCTAGTAACCAGAAAACATCTCTGTGGCTCATAAGAACTCAGTAGATCAGAGTGGAGTGGAGTTTCCAAAGGTCAGTAACACATCTCTGATTACTGGATGAAATTGGTATTAGACTCCAGTTACGAATCTCCCTGTATTAGATTCAGACAAATCCCAGATTAGCTTTAAGCAAGATGCTGATACCTAGCCCATAGCAAAACATAATCTATCCATGTAATTGCAATTTAAATCTGGTATAAATTATACTTATTAAATCATAAAAACGAGTGTCGCAATAAAACTGTCAGATATATTTCATTTAGTGTGATTGGTTAATCAATAAGTCTAGTCAATCCTTCATGTTTAAGAATAGAGAAATATTTTAAAAATCAATAAAGGTTTAACAATACTGTACATATCCTCTTTCATAGTTGGCTGACTTTCCAGTCAATCAGAAGGCTCCTATTTGATAACTGGACAGTTTTACCTGTCTGCCACAAAACTCTGATCTGATCACTTGCCAGTTTTGCAATCAGTTACTGATAATTAAAATCACCTATGTTAGTGATAAAGTTTAGCAGAAAATCATACATTAAACAAGCTGATCCGAAGCTGCATAAAATACAAACAAAGAGAAAGCCTGAAATTGCTTTTCTTACTGTTATATAGAGATGCGATGGTACTTGGTGAAGATGATGCCACCAAAAACCTGATTACATTTCTAAATATGAAATTAGAAACCTGGACTACAACATCACATTACAAAGGGATATAAGTAGGTGGTGCAATGGATATCATGTTTATGAAGCTTATTGAATTAGTCCCAAGAAAATTGAAAGTAATCCATATGGCTTCAAATGATTAGAAAAGTCAGAAGTACAATTGTGAAAGTTACAAGTCTGCAGTGGGTTACAATCTTTCAAAGAACACTATAGTTAAAGTGAAAGCTCGTGGCATGAAGGAAGTAGCTGCAAGCTGAATTATATGATGGGTTAGAGGCAAGTACCAATGGTAATAATTTACACAGATTTGATCAGTGCTGTCACTTGGAAGATAACACTCATTAATACATGTAATGGCTATCGGAAATACCTTAAATTTGAAATCATACCAAGCCGTTCAGGAACATGTGTGGGTCGCAATTCTAATGGCAAAATATTGAGTGAGTTCACGTAACTATACGAGGACTTTAAATTCTATCCTCTGAGGGATGGGAGCCAGCGGAGCCAGGCGAGGGTGGGGGTGATGGGGTCAGGGAGCCTGGTGTGGTTACACAGTTTCATGGGGTCATTGGAATTTGTATTACATGTACATAGGGGCCATAAAACCTGTGCATTTCCATTAGTAAACACAATGGGAAAAAGAACTATCCAAGTTTATACAGTTTACATACATAAATGTAATACACAGTATATAATAATAATAATCCTTGCATTTGATATAGCACCTTATCATGTCTTCGAGATGTCTCAAAGAGCTTCACAGAATATACTCTATATATAGAGTTGACTGTATATTTTGTGGGCGAAATGTGGCAGCCAATTACGCACAGCAGCGTCCCACAATATTATTATTTTTGAAGGGATTATTACCCCTGGAAAAGTGATGCCCCAATTGACTGACCATCAGGTTCTTACTGCTAGGTAAACAGAAGCATGTGGAGTAAGGAAACTTGCCCAACTTTCGCCCTGCCTGAGTATCAAACCCAGGTATTCTCGTTTGCGAGGCAAGTGCTCCAACACGAGCTACGAGACTCAACCTGGTCAGGAAGAGTAAGAAAAAAATCAAAGGCAATACAGAGATATAAAAAAGGTAGGCACGTTGCTTTGTAGCACCATTTATGTATTTGCAATTACGAAGCATGTCAGTTGAAGATATTACAGAAATGGCCAATACAACAACAAACTGAGCAAGAACAATAATACAATAAAACAGTAAAGAACAAGAACAGATGATAATTTAATAATAATTCTTGCATTTGATGTAGCGCTTTTCACGTCTTCTAGCGTTTCACAGCCTATACTGTAAAGTGAATTGATTGTATATTTGTGGGCGAAACGTGAAAACCAATTGCGCACAGCAGCGTCCCACAAACAGGCGTGGATTGAGTGATCAAATTATTATTATTGTTTTTTTGAGGGATTATTAGCCCTGGAAAAGTGATCCGCCAAGGTACACTCATCAGAGAAATATAGCCATTAATTGGCACTTGTGATGAGTTACATTTTTTTTAATATGGGTCCCTGGATTTGCTTTACAAAATATGGTCACCCTACTCTAGGTCCAATTCCAATTCCGCTTATCAGGCTCACTCAACACAAGCTGCTCGATCCAGGTCTTCATGCTTTGGTAAATAGACTGTGAAGCTGACTATACCTCCAGCGTGCTTAACGACAGGTCATTTTGGCCAGAGCCCTCCCTCCCTTCAGACGCTTTCCGTGTTTGGGTACATGCCTAATACGCCAAACAGCCTCTTTATGAGGTCCAATGAAAGGTTTTACAGTGCAGAAAAAAAAAGGGGGTCGGAATTTTGCTCAGATTTAGCACCTCATACATTACTTTACTCTCCATATCACACCATAAACCCTTACAAATGCTTTGTCAGGCATTTGTCCCCTGTATTCTGCTCACCTTCAAGACCGTGTTCTCAGTACGTAAGTAGCAGCAGCATTGGCAGGACACATTGTTCCAGGTGTAAAACTTGGAAAGTGTTCAGTTTCTCATCCAGTAACATATCTCACCTTGATAAATAGGGAAAAAAATGAACCACAGAATACACCAACTCCAATTGATAACTTTATGACTTGGAGACACTATTAATAATATGGAGTCATTGAACAGCAATTAGGGTTCAGCTTCGAGGTTAATTCAGACATCATGTTTATATTTGGCCTGAAAGGTCAAACATGATAGTCCTTCAGAAGTTGAAATATCAGCTCAATTATGCGAGTCACAATCCCAGGGCTCCTTCTTGCCAATGTGTCTAAGTGCAGGTGAAACGGTCCTTCAAGGTTGTTTCTTGGCTGTAGGTTATGGGATAGAGAAAGAGAACCTGGAAAAATACCTTTAGGTACGCTCAGGTAGCAGGACAAGGAGGCACAGGTTCAGGGTTATGAGGGTCAAGTTGAGAACAGACACCAGGAAGGCGAGGCTAACACTCCAGTGCAGTGCTGGGTGAACTCTGCATCATCAGAGATGCCATCCTTCAGATGAAACATTGCACTGAGGTGGAGCCGAGAATCAGGGATGTGCAGAAGACCTGAGCTGGTGGTGGAGCAAAGAAGGGGGTAGAGGAGTGGGGTGCAGACAGGTGGGAGAGGGAGGGAGGTGTTAGGGCAGGAGGTGAATGAACGCGAGTCGGGTGAGGATCTTAAAATCGATTTGTTCTGGGACAGGAAACTAATAGAGCCTGGCAAAGACTGGAATGATGTATGTTTATATGTGGAGTCCTGTAGCTCAGTGGTTAGAGCACTCGCTTTGCAAGCAAGAGACCTGAGTTCAATTCCAGGCAGAGGGCGAAACCTTGGGCAAGTTTCCTTACTCCACACAGAGCCTAATAATAATCCCTCCAAAACCAAAAACAATAATAAATTGGTCATTTTCAATCTACGACTGTTTGTGGGACATTGCTGTGCGCAATTGGCTGCCGCGTTTGCCCACAAATATACAGTCAATTCACTTTACAGTGTGTTCTGTGAAGCGCTTTGGGACGTCCTCCCGACGTGAAAAGCGCTATATCAAATGCAAGGATTATTATTATTATTATTTATGGAGTTTGGTACCTACAAACAATGTGAGACAGCAATAAACAAGGCAAACAGGATGCTGGGCTATATATTACTAAGTCAATTGTGTTTAGATGCCTAGGTGTCACACTCAGGCTCTACAGAGCTCTGGTCAGACCTTGAGGATTGCATACAGTTCTGGTCATCATCAGGATAGTGCAGAAGAAAGCAACGAGGATAATGCCAGTGTTGATGGAATGAGTAACGATTAGATCAGCTGGCCGGGTTGGTCTGAAGAGAAGATGGTTCCCTCAGAGGAGACCTCATAGAGTATACAAATAGCATACAATTTTAAACAGGACTAAAAAAGAAAACCCTCAAACAACAACATTTGTATAGCGCCTTTCACGTCGGGAGAACGTCCCAAGGACTTTAGGATGCACCTAAATAGTAGAAGAAGAAGACGACACAGGTTTAGGATTGCAAAGGGCAATTTCAGGACAGACACTTCGAGGAGCATGGTCCAACAGGTGGCCTAGCAGATGATTTCACCCGGCCCGAGACCATTCACAACTTCGGTCCACCCGCTCCCTCCTTCCCAGTCGAACGTCGCATACGGATTGAAACATTGTCAGTGGAAAAAGAAGACCATAATAATCCTTGCATTTGATATAGCGCCTTTTCACTTCTTCGAGACGTCTCAAAGCGCTTCACAGAATATACTGCAAAGTGAATTGACTGCATATTTTGTGGGCAAATCGCGACAACCAATTGCAGTGTCCCACAAACAGTCGTGGATTGAGTGACCAAATTATTATTTTTTTTAATTAATTTTTTTGAAGGGATTATTACCCCCGGAAAAGCGATCCGCCAATCGACTAACAACCAGGAAAACAGAAGCGTGTGGAGTAAGGAAACGTTCCCAACGTTTCGTCCTGCCAGGGAATCAAACCCAGGTCCTCTCGCTTGCGATGCGAGCACTCCAACCACTGAGCTACAGTACTCCAGACTTAAAACCTTTTTTTTTTGAGTCAGGATTTTAGTCCTTTGAGACATTTTGATGACAAGATACGGTGCCATTAATATGTATCACATGCTTTTTACTTTATTCCATTTCTTTCAGTGGTTGTTGTGAATTCGCTAACCTTTTTCTTCCAAATTGAAAGGCACCAGATCATTACAATATGGAAAGCGCAGAGAGCAAAGCAGTTGTTAGACTGAGTGATTTACACGTCTGTTTTTGCATCATCTCTTCGGGATGACGTGCTGCAAATCATTAGCAAACATCTGAGGGTCGTTCTACATAGTTGCTTTACTGATGTGCTAAGGAATGACTGGTGCCATCCTTAGCAATGTTACTGCTATTCCCCAGGCATAGGGGCAACTTCAGCAAAATTGAGCTGGAAAAAAATTAATGCTGAGACGCAGACAACAGCTGAAAGCCACTAGCCTCCCAGCTCATTACCTCAGCATGTAGAGTATCATTCCTCGGCCACCACATTAATGTCACAGAACCCGGAATTCATTGCTTTCCACAGTGAGAATGCCAGGATCCTAACACAGTACTCAACAACCTAGGATAATTCTTCATACTTCCCGGAACACAAGAGAGAAAGAGAAAAATCTGAACCACAGCTTAGCCTTTTCTTTTTAAATTCAGAGGTGATGTGGCTTTGGCTTTTTACTTCAAATTCTTTGCCCTCCGAATGTCAAGTCTTCCTTTCGAGCAGGTGTTTTGACTGTGTATTCAAATGAAGGACCACTACATGTTAGCTCCTTTCGGGTCAGGGCTAGGATTAGAAATCGTCCTAATTATTTACTAGCTTTAACGCCGGAACTTCAAACTTCTGGAGACGACGAGAGAACAGGAGGAATGACCTCTCAAAATGGACAAATCCCATGAGTTCAAAATGATTATGGCTAAACTGTTGTAAATCTGTCAGCTTGGTAGCCCCTTTTCCATCTTGGGTCTAAACTGCCTCATCGTGACATGTCTTGGCATGAGTGGGTGTGCTGCTTTGCATTTTCTAGGCTGGAGAATAATGCGCACATATTCACACACCAATCTGTTCCTCTTGAAGGCCAGGACACCAAACGCTTTATACCGTTATTATGAGGCACCTGCAATAAATCAAGTGACTGCTGTTGGACATGAAATTGCAGCTAAGTCAAATGAAAGAGTCAATGGACTGGTAATAGGGCTGACATGGACTCTTTTGGCCATCTGGAACTGTGCTGATGGTGATGAGTAAGTACAAAGCTTCCGATTAATTCGAATCGTAGAGGTGAAGGAAGACAGACTGTGTCTCTGACCCTGTGAGCTTCATTTATCTTCAATTTTTTTTAATTGTGGTTCAAATAAGCACATGCAGCCACCTGCCTTTAATTGCCTAATTCAGTGATGAACCAGTTAGAGCAGACTTAATGATATAGGCTCCTCTCTGCCACTTGAACCTTCAGTTTACAGTCACATCACTGTGGTGCGTTCATTCCTGCTCCATCCTCTCTGACTCCAGGTTTAGGAAAGGTTTTATTGATTATAGCGGAACACCTTCCCTACAACAAAGAAGCCTGAGGGTGACCTGATTGAAGTCTTTAAAATTATGAGAGGTTTTGATAGTCAATAGAAAGAAATTATTTCCAATGGTCAGTGAGTCAGTAACTAGAGGCCAGCAATTTAAAGTAGTTTGCAAACAGGCAAATAGGGAGGTTTGGAGAATTATTTTCACGGACAGTAATTAGGATATGGAATGCCCCACCAGGAGCAGTGGCTGAGGCAAATTCCACTTTCAGAAGGGAACTAGACAAAACTAGACAGTCAGTTTGGGAATGGGCAGTTTGGGGAATAGGATTGAAACGATTGCTCTTGAAAGAGCCAGTGCTGACATGATAGGAGAATTGGGCTTCTTCTGTGCTATAAATTTCTCTCTGGTTCTACGTGCATGTAATATTGCAGCAATGCATTACATGTTCGATTAGATTTAGCCTAAACTGGTGACATTCATTGTCCTTAGTTGAAAAAAAGGGTTAATTTTATTACATTTGTAATTAATTCTCTAAGGTAATTCAGGATGAGTGTTTATGTTGCGAGTTCAGGATTTATTACTGTTTTCTGCTACCACCTATCCTGTCAGAATAGTTCATTTAGATAATATTGGTCATTCCTGAACATTTGACCCACAAAAAATATACAGTCAATTCACTTTACAGTATATTGTGTGAAGCGCTTTGAGACGTCAGGAAGACGTGATAAGGCGCTATATAAATGCAAGGATTATTATTAGTATTATTATTACCTTGAGTGTAAGAGTATGACTGTAATCTCCTGCCAGTTGGTAATGTTGATAATTGGCCACAGTCACAGGCAATACGGGACTGTGTCTCAGCCCCTGCTTAGCTTCTTCTCACTGAGTTATACCATTGTAATAAGGGATTGTTGTACACAGTACCAACCCCAGTACATGGGAATTCTTCATTTGAATTGAGATTTTAAAATAATAAAACAACAATCCTTGCATTTGATGAGGTGGGAGGACTTCTCAAAGTGCTTCACAGGATTTCCTGTAAAGTGTCTGCGTCTGCTGTAGGCAAATCATCTGCTCTCAACGTTTGGTAACCCTAACGGGTGTCCCTTTTTTCAAAATGGATTTATGATGAGAGGCAGATCAAGAGACTGTTTTTTAGAAAAACATGCTAGAAAAGGTTCATGTACAGATACAACATGAACACGGGTTTCAACCGCAGAACTCCATCAAGTCAAATAAGTGCCACAGCCGATAAATCTCCGCTTTATTTGATAATAGTAATCCTTGCATTTGATATAGCGCCTTATCACGTCTTCGAGATGTCTCAAAGCGCTTCCTAAAATATACTGTGAAGTGAATTGACTGTCTATGTTGTTGGTGGATCGCAGCAGCCAATTGCGCAAAGCAGTGTCCCCACAAACAGTCGTGCATTGAGTGACCAAATTATTATTTTGTTTTCATTAATTTTGTTGAAGGGATTATTACCCCTGGATAAACGATCCGCTAATCGACTAACAACCAGGATCCTACTTACTGCTTAGAGGGGTGTGGAGTAAGGAAACTTGCCCAACATTTCGCCCTGCCCAGAAATCAAACCCAGGTCCTCTCGTTTGCCAGGTGAGTACTCTAACCACTAAGCTACGGAAATTCATTTGATGTTTACTTGTTGTCTTGATTCAAGAAAAGCCCACTGTTTTTGTGCTTCAGGAAGTTCAAAACTGACCAAACAAAACAGGTACAAGCCTTGAAAAAAATGACCCAACTGCTGTAACAGCTGACTAAAAGTAACAAGAGATTGTGTGTAGGGGTAACCTCATATCTAACCTTAGTTAACCTCCTGGGAGGGAAAGGGCAGGGCGTTCTTGGAGCTGAACTGGCTCCAAGGTGGAATGTTAGAATCGATCCAGCCCTCTGTGGCGGTCTCAGTAGTCCAGTTCCTGAGCCTGGTAGGTCCACAGTACTCAAGGGCACTGCTGATGACAGCAAGGCCAGCCTGGCTCATCAGGAAGATTTGGAAGGGCAGACCAGTCACTGGGGCAGGGAGTCATCCCACTCAACTCATGTTAACAACGCAAGCCAAAGCTTTGATGGAGTGGTCCTAGCTGGACAAATAGTGGGAAAGGTTGCCCAGTAGTGCTCTCAATGGCAAGCTACGTGTTTTTTTGGCTGGTTAGACTCCAGCAGTACCCCAACTCCTTGGTTCATGTCAACCTGGTCTAATACTTTCCAGAATTAGGTAAGCTGGATGAATCCCTCCAGGGAGAGAGTGAGCAATCCATTCCAATAAATATCTCTGGAATTTCCATTTCCAGAACCTAAACCGATGACACAATTAATGGCTAATGCTATTCAGATTGGATTTTGCATAAGGAAATTTCTAACTGCTGTAATTATAATACAATACCAGAATTTGATGTTGGGTGGACATCGCAAAGTACGTCACAGAATTTACTGTAGTGACTGTGCAGTGACTGTATTTTGCACACAAATGCCTGTTCAGATAGGCAAAATACAGTGATTCAGCACATTGGGCTAAGGAGCAAAAAAACAGCTATTGATTCCTGACAGACAATGTATGGAAGTTCGATGAGTGTCCAGATCAAGCTCAGCTATGGGATTCCCCCTCCTCCCAAATCAGGTGTCACGAGTGACACAATGCAGAGTGACCGGCTGGACAACAACAACAAATTACATTTGTATAACACCTTTCACTTTGGGAGGACATCCCAAGGCAGTCCGGATTTGGTCCCGAGCAGGGGGTTGGGATCAGGTGGGGTGGAGAGTCATGGAGGGTAGGGGTAGAAGGGTGACCGAAGGCACGATCGAAGAGGAGGGTCTTGAGATGTGCCTTGAAGGAGGCGAGGGAGGGAGCGAGGTGGAGTTCCAAAGGGTGGGGGTGGAGAGGCTGAAGGCTCAACCTCTGATGGTGGGGGCGGACCGGGCGGGAGTTGTGGAGCAGTCTGGTGCGGGAGAGGACACGAGCTGCAGAGTTCTGGATGGTCTGGAAGAGAGAAGCTAAGCCCAAGTTGTGACCACGTGACTATTCCATGCATGCGTAATGCGGCCTGTGGTAGAGGATGCCTGGTGCTGATGGAGATTGGGGTGGGTGGGTGGGGGGGGGAATTCTTTCTAGTATTAATTGCAAATGTTGTATACTGTAGCTCTCGCAGTGCTAGGTTGCTTACAAAATATGTACGAAATGACAGGGCCTTGGGATGTCCTCCCGACGTGAAAAGCACTATACAAATGTAATTTTGTAGTTGTAAGCTGTGTGATGCTGCCTCAGCCTGTTTTAAGGGAATCATCCTACAGGACAGATTCCTAATTGCTGTTCTGTTGTCTACCAACTCTTCACTGGAGTGGGATTGGGACAGAATGACTCGGGCCATCGCTGAACCCCTCAGCAAGGAGGTAGCAATTCGATCAGGAACGGTTCAGGACACAGTGAGTGACACTATGCTACTCTTACACAATACAGCAGAGCTCTTGGCTTCACGTAGCAGTCAGACATTTCTGTGAGAGATAATAATAATAATAATAATCCTCGCAATTGATATAGCGCCTTATCATGTCTTCGAGGTATCTCAACGCATTCAAAGCGTCCTTCAAGATGCCTCAAAGCGCTTCACGTGTGTGAGAATAGCAGGTAGTATTGTAAAACAATAGGTTTAATTGCAACTCACGTTGCATCAGGATATTTGTGCATCAATTTGCTGATAGCTTAACAAACTGCGCCATCCGCATCCTCACCATACAAAACCGCGCATCCCCACCACCCCAGTCCTTGCCAGGACCTCTCCGACATGCTCACACTCACTCCTCTACTTGCCTCTTTTGCTCAGCAGGCTCGAGCCTTCTGCACATCGCTCAACCCCTCCACTCCACCTTTGGCTGCCATGCTTTGAGCCACTACTTCTGGAACTCCCTGCCTCAATCTCTGCACCAGGTCTTCAGATCATACCTGAAAACCGTGCCTATGGTCACCTCTCTCTCCCCAGCTTGACGTGATAAGGCCCTGTATCAAATGCAAGGATTATTATTGTTGTTACTATAATTATCAGCGATGACAATTGTTATATTGTAGGTCGGTGCACTACTGGAGATGTCTCAATGATTACTGTTAGTGTGTCTGCCCGCAACTGTTAATTTGCTTTCGCCAAAAAAACTGTTTCTAAGTTATTGAAGTAGTCAAGACGATATTTCTCAAACTGTCACCGTAATGCTGAGATCAGTGTGGCAGAACCAAAAACATTGCCAGTCAGGTCAGGCCTCTTATGCGAAGAGCAATGTAAAACTGTTCTGTCATAGACCTGAAACCTCAACTCATTTTCCTCTCTCCATGGATGCTGCCTGACCTGCTGCGTGTTCCCAGAGACTTCTGTGTTTATACCAGATTTCCAGCGCCTGCAGTATTTTGCCTTTTGGTATAAAAATGTAAGTTGGTGTTGTGGTCAACAGCTGCAACAACTGTCTTCTGGTGAAACCATTAGAAAAGTGTGTGTGTGTGTGTGTGTGTGAGGCAAGGTTTTCCTCCACGACAAGTATTATTGTCGAGGTCTAGTGTGGGAAACGAATCCTCAATGTTACCTTGGTGCATTAGTGCAATTAATATCTAGAAACAGAAGATAATTGATTCAGATAGCTTTCTGAGTGTAAAAAAAAACATCAAAAATATAGACTAAGAAACTGCAACTGCCACACAACACAATTGGTTGTTGTACTGGCAAAGTCAATGACTGAATAAAGTAAATGTATTTCACCCATTGCAATCTTACATCTTTCTTGAATTGTTTTATACGCTCGTAAGTACTAGTTTTTAAGTTTCCATTTTTTTTACGATTTAGAATTTCTGAAGTGTCCCATCTGGTGATGTTCGCAGCTTGTTTCCTACTTCAGCATTTGCTTACCTGAGTTTTAGAAAAGTGCAAGTAAGCTATCCTGTAGAAATGCTCCGGAGCTTTAGTCTAACTAGCGTGCCAATTTGTATTATGTATAGGCTACAGTTGCACTTGGTTTTAAAATTAATTAATCAATCAGAGAAGATGGAATTTATAGTGCAGAATTAAGAGGCGACTTATGGTTAAAGGAATGTTTCAACAAAATTGGTGGGCAATGCAGTAAGAGGAGGTGCGCACAATGGTTGAAGAGTAAGTGTTGCTTGGTTAAGAAGACAGAAGTGGAGAGGTGATGTGGTCATGCTCCCTTGCCCCGATCAGGAACACAGACAGTTTCTCTCCGACAGGTAACTGATTGGATTAAGAGGCTTGCCTGACAGCATGTCTGTTCAGCCACAGAAGCTAATCAACCTTCTCATCCTGACTGGTAATAAATCCTCCATTGGGGACTGCTCTGCTTGATGATCTCTCCTTGGGGAGTTTTTAGGGCTTCACTCAGACAAAATTACTCCGAGTCCATTAAAAAGCAGTTCTAGAGCTGCCTGACAGGCCCAGGGAGTGATGGGACGTGCTCATCAGTTGCCACAGGTAAAGATGACTTTTTCAGGTTAAAAGATAAGATAAAAAGGGGTTAACAAGCAAATGATTTTACTGTTTAGGACCTCCCACTACATCCAGCCTTTGGCTCAGGAGCAACAGCAGGCAGTAAACTGGAGCAGTGAACATCATATGGACTTTTTGAAGGCGCCGTCTGCGATTTTGTTAGAAATCTTTCTACTTCGGTGTCTGTGAGCTATAGCGCATCACAGTCGAGCTGACACAGCACACAGGTCAGGGTCCATGTGAATGATAAACACAGCATCGGGAGCATTCAGAGAGACATGAGCTAACCCAAGGTAGTTTACGAAGGAAATGTTAAAAGAAAATCTGCATACATTTCCATTCAGACTGGTGATGGCCGTGAAATCACCTCTTCAAGGTGGTGGATGACACGTCTCATTTCAATGCCAGGTTGGTGAGCCTTACTCTCTCCCTACGGATACATCACCCGACTGATATTCCCTTCTTCAGTTCAAGCTCTCTGCACCACTTCAAAGACAAAGCAACAGTCTGACAACTTGTGTGTACTTTTCTAACAACTTATATAAACCTAATTGGTGTATACATTCATTAAACATGCTATTTTAGGAAAAAGGTGACAAACTAACAGTTTGTGCTTCCAAAAGCAAAGATTATTCGTAACATTCGTCGTAATATATCTTTCAACACTCTTCAAAGACAGAGTTTTTGGACACTGTTTTTCATTTGTTTATATGCTTTCTGTGCTAGACTGACACAAGGTGCCTCTGCCTCATCAAATTCAAGCCAGGACACTTAGCAGAAGCGGTAGAACATTTTTGCCTTGGGGTTGCTTAAATGTACAGCTGTTTGGTTGCTGAGCATTGAAGTTTGCCTACAAAAAAAACAGTCACTACACATTACAGTAATTCCCGTGAAGTGCTTGAATGCCGCTCCCTGACACGAAAGGCGCTATATCAAATGCAACGTGTATTGTTGTTCTTGTCAAGCACGTATCTAATCCTCCTGTTATTGCCAGACACTGAGTCAAGCGGAAACAACCTCTGTGTTAGCATTAAAAGTTGCCGTGTGTTATAAACGTTTTCCACAGCAAAACCCCTGGACGGCAAACAGCCTTGTGAGACCTCAGCTCCAACCGAAGATCAACTCACAGCCTGTGTCCTGCAAGTGCGTGTGATGGGCAATGCTTTCCCACAGAAAGCCTAGTTTTATGTTGTGAGGCATTTAATTTTTGTCTGTGACTAGACACCAATCGTGCTATTTGAGCACTTTTCCTAACCCAGAGGGTACTTCAAAAACTGAGTTAAATTGAGGCAATGGGGTCGAAAACATTATGATTTCAAACAGGATTCCTTAATTAAGGAATGTACTTCCGGATTCCTTAATTAAAGTGCTTTGTCTGTTAAAACGATGATAGTTCTCATCAGTAGAGCTCTGGAGTTGTAATATATTCCAATAATTTAAGAGGAATCCTATAGATGACCTTTTGTATTTGTACAGCTATCTTTATTCTTCCTCTCTGTCGTTTAGTACAGGGTGATGCTTTACATTACCATACAGATCAAAAGCTATAAACTACAGCTTTGCCACTTAGTTCCTCACTACAGTGTGTTAAAATGCATTTTTTTCAGACATTCATTCATGAAAGTACCTGGAAATATTAATTTGATTGACTTGAAACGCTCCTAATTCGACAAATACAATTCAAGTGATTTTCTTATTCAGATGTGTGACTGCAAAATATACAGTTACTACACTTTACAATGTATGTAAAATATATAAGGATTATTATTATTATTATTTATAATTCAACCAATTGACCCAAAGGTCAAGGTGTTGTTGGTACAAAGGTTACAGACTTCTCCAACACTTCCCCTACCCACAGACTGTTCAGATTCCATTCCCAGTCTCTGACTGCTGCTTCCTCATCTGAATACTAAACATAGTCCTATTCCTGTCTTCCATAGGTCTGAGATACGCAAACAGTGTTACACCAATCTGGAAAATAATAATAATAATAATAACAATAATAATAATAATGACAGCGATGAGGAATCAGTGTCGTTCACAAATTGGAGGCAAATGGATGGACTTTGACGTATGTGAAATTCCTCTGATCTGTATATTTCGAAACATTTGTAAACCGGTCATCCAGTCATGGTCCTTAAACATACTGATGATCAGACCCTCGAACCCTATCCTTCCATATCTTACAAGTTCCCCAAACTGCATTTCATTGACTTTTTTTTATGTCTTGAAGGAGATACAGTGGTGCCCAAATCAGAGAAGCAGACAAACAACTGGGGCCCAATGTTTGTCTGTACTGTACTTTTCTAGAGTTAACAGGTCTGGATTGAATACTTAGTGAAGAAGCGCTTTGTAAATTATTTCTTTTTCTTCATAGATTTTAATTGTGGATGTTTTGTAACGAACCCTCATTTGCTGAGAAGCTGCACCCAATGGATTAAATTGAGCCGTTCATCTCACTGCTCTTCAAAGTAAAGGTGGCTGCTCTTGTGCAGACCATGACACGTGGATATGGGCTGTAAAGACATCAGTATTTTGCTGCAAGTTTCATTGTGTCTGTGTAGTTTTCCATTCAAAACATTAGAAATCATAAGAAAGGTTTAAGTGGCCGACTTGATCGTAAATTCCCATCGTACATCTTCCCATTGCAGTATCAGCTGCTTCTTAAATGGTGGTGTACTGACCTCTGCCACCCATCCTATTCACCTGTTGCGGAAGTCTTTGTCTGTGTAAAGACTTTGTTGTGTTTGCCCTAAGATTGCACTCCTCAATCCCAATTAGAATTTGATATATTACTATGATTACCACACACACCCCATCCCAGGACATCGTTTCATTCATAATATATACAGTCAATGCACTTTACAGTCTATTCTGTAAAATGCTTTGAGACGTCTCAAAGGCCTGATAAGGCGCTGTATCGAATGCAAGGATTATTACTATTTCTTTAATAATAATGATAATGATAATAATAATAATCCTTGCATTTGATATAGCGCTTTTCACGTCTTCTCGACATCTCAAAGCGCTTTACAGAATAGACTGTAAAGTGAATTAACTGTATATTTGTTGGCGAAACACGGCAGCCAATTGCGCAGGGGCGTCCCACAAACAGTCGTGGATTGAAAATGACCAATTTATTATTGTTTTGTTTTGGAGGGATTATTATTAGGCTGTGTGTGGAGTAAGGAAACTTGCCCAAGGTTTCGCCCTCTGCCTGGAATTGAACTCAATTACAAGTCTGTAGTGTCCTAGTTTGTCTCATCATCGTCACACCTCGTTTGTAACTGGGAATCATCCTCATTGCTCTTCTCTGCAAGCTCCCCAACCCTCCAGAGTTTCTCTCCCTTATGTTTCAGGGATCGGAATTCCAGGTGCCTACATCTGACTACTGTAGACCTCTAGGGATCTGAACTCAACTGAAGCGGCAGTATAGCCCAGCATCCTGTTTGCCTTGTTTATTGCTGCTTCACACTGTTTGGACAAAGTGATTGATGAGTCCAGTCCATGCCTTTCTCAGTTTCCCCCTTGACAAGTTGTGTCCTGCCTGTGGAGTACATGTGTGTCCTATTTTTTTGACTTCCTGTACGCAGTACCTTGCATTCATCTGTATTGAACTTCATTTGTCAGTGATCAGCCCAAGTGCGTACTCTGTCAAGATCTTTTTCTAAGCCGCTGGCTGCTTCCTCGGATTACACATTTCCTCACCAACTCGGTGACATCCGTAACGCTATCAAAATGAATGCCACCTCCCCAGGGTGAGACGGATTTTCCTTCCCTCTTATCCATTGATAGTTAAACATGTGTGTGTGTGTGTGTGTAAAAAAAATTAAGTGACCATGTCTGCTTGATCAAAAGCGTACAGTACTTTTTATAATCCTGCATGGGTGCTCTCGACTAACATTCAGGATTAACGTGTAAGGATAAACATGATAATTGTCACCATTCGTGGTGTGTGAAGGTGAATGGGCATTTCTGGAGGAGAGGTGCCGAGATAGGGTAGAGCGGTGAGATGTAAATTCTGCCGGCACATTTCAGCACTGAGAACAGTGGGTGGGCTCTTGGCCCCGCTGAAGGTGAAGAACTTTATCTGAAAGACAGTGTGTGTGTGTGTGAGCGAGAGAAATGGCATGTCCTGTATTAAGGACTGCAGTAGATGAGTGAGCTATTGTGTGACAGTGGCATCAGAAGCACAACTCAAGTGGAGGCCCTGATAACAACTGCTCCTTCACT
Organism: Callorhinchus milii; assembly: GCF_018977255.1. Classification (NCBI taxonomy): domain Eukaryota; kingdom Metazoa; phylum Chordata; class Chondrichthyes; order Chimaeriformes; family Callorhinchidae; genus Callorhinchus; species Callorhinchus milii. The sequence continues at coordinate 4,464,540 of NW_024704742.1, read as the reverse complement.
TAGCGAAACGTTGCTTTTCACATGTGCTAATTCAACCTAGGTTCCTAGCATGAGCTTGTTGGAGTCCTGTAGCTCAGTGGTTAGAGCGCTCGCCTTGGAAGCGAGAGACCTGGGTTCGATTCCCAGGCAGGGGGCGAAACATTAGGCAAGTTTCCTTACTCCACACGCCTCTGTTTACCTAGCAGTAAGTAGAAACACGGTTGGTAGTCGATTGGCGGATCGCTTTTCCGGGGGCAACAATCCCTTCAAAAAAATAATAATAAATTAGTCACTCAGTCCGAGACTGTTTGTGGGACGCTGCTGTGCGCAATTGGCTGCCGAGTTTCGCCCACAAAATGTACAGTTAATTCACTTTACAGTCTACAACAACAACAACAACTTGGATTTATATAGCACCCTCCACGCCGGACGGCGTCTCAGACCGCTTCACAGTAACGGATCCCGGGACCGAGCCAGGGGGAGGTGGGGGGGGAAGGTGACCAAAGGCACAGTCAAAAAGAAGTCTTCAGCAGAGACCTGAAAATAGGAAGGGAGTGAGGAAGGGAGTTCTAGGGCCTCGGGGCATAGAGACTGAAGGCACAGCTGCTGAGGGTGGAGCGGAGGACTCGGGGGACGAGGAGGAGGCCAGACCCGGAGAAACGAAGGCAATGGGCACTGTTTTGAGAGAGGAGGTCAGAGAGGTCGGGGGTGCAGAGGAGTGGATTTGAAGACAAGGTTGAGGATCTTGAAGTCGATCCTCTCTGGGACAGGCAGCCAGTGCAGTCTGGCCAGGATTGGGGTAATCGGGGATATATTCTGTGAAGCGCTTTGAGACGTCCCGAAGACTTGATAAGGTGCTATATCAAATGCAAGGATTATTACTATTATTATTATTATTATTATTATTATTATTATCATTAGCTCTTCCCTGGACCAGTTGCCTATCCCTCTGTCTTCTATTTTCTTTCCCTTTTCTTCACTCTTTTCACTCTATAAAAATATATGATTTGTTGTTCATTTCCCTTTCTCCATATTCCTTTATTTTTTAATTTTTTATTTTTATTTTTAAATTTCCTTTGCTTCCCTATAAATTTGTATGTTAATATAATGTAATGTGTCCTGACTAAAATACCCACTTCTTCCAAATTCACTCAAAAAATCTTTATTATCACAGAATCATAGAATATTGCAGCACAGAAGGAGGCCATTCGGTCCATCGTGCCTGTACCAGCTCTTTGGAAGAACTATCCAATCAGTCCCAATCCTCCGCTCTTTCCCCATATCCTTGCAAAGTGTTCCTCTTCAAGTACCTATCTAATTCCCTTTTGAAAGTTGCATTGAATCTGTTTCCACAACCTTTCAGGCAGTGAGTTCCAGACCGTAACAACTCTCTGTGTAAAAACATTTCTCCTCACCTCCCCTCTGGTTCTTTTGCCAATTATCTTGAATCTATGTCCCCTGGTTACCGACCCACCTGCCAGTGGAAACAGTTTCTCCCCATCTACTCTATCAAAACCCCTCATAATTTTGAACACCTCTATTAAATCTCCCCTTAACCTTCTCTGCTCTATGGAGAACAATTTCAGCTTCTCTAGTCTCTTCACATAACTGAAGTCTCTCATCCCTGGTACCATTATTATTACATTTTAATTGGCACCTCATCTCATTATTGTTTATGAGATGTTGTCATCTTTTCGCTGAGATGTTAAACGGAGGTCTTGTTTGCCTGTTCTTTTTGTGGACGTTAAAGATCTCATGGCACTATGTAAAAAAAGAAAGTTTATCCCAGTGACCTAGCAAGCAATCTTGCAAATTAAATTGTCATTCACCGAATGGCCATTTGTGGATATTACTGTGTGAAACATGGCCTCTGTATTTGTCTTCAGAAAAAGTTACTACACTGGTCAATGAGGAGTCATGAAGCAATAGGAGCTATTTCAGCTCGACAGCGTCTTTTAAAAAAAGGCAAGTTGTTTTTTTGCACAGATTAGCTGTCCATGTTTTGTCTACATAATGAGCATTACACTCAAACTGAGCTAGGGCCGTAGCGAGAATGTACAGCGTGCATTCCTGCCTCTGAATCAGAAGACCATGGATCAAACCACACATCGGGGCCTTGAGTTCATTATCTAGGCTGAGATTCAAGTGCAGTGCTGGGGGAGCGATGCATTGATGGAGATGTTGTCCTTTGATTGAGCTGTTATTCCTACGGTACTACTGATAAAGAGAAGGGAGTTTCTCCCTGTGGCCCTGCTAACCATCCCCCAGATTAAAAAAAGGGTCCAAAAAATTGGTCATTTGTTTCATGGCTGTTTGTGGGATGTTGCTGTGTCTAAAATTTGGCGGCTGTATTCGCCCACAAATACACAGTCACTGCACTTCACAGAAAACATTGTGACGCACTTTGAGAATTTTTGTGGGATAATTCACAATATGAAATGCAAGACTTATTATTATTATTATTATGGCAATTATCCTCAGCAATACCTAGCCCAGGGAGCAGGAACATGAATCTAGGGTTTCTGTTCCTTGAATGCTATCCGGTGACCTCTACTGTAAGGGTGTGTAGACAGGCTGGGCAATATGTACGATATGTATACGTCTTATAGTTGAAGAGTCGACCAACATTCACTACGTAGGAAGAATGGAGCTTTCAGCAAACTGTGGAACTATACCCCAGAAAAGAGTCATTGCCTTCAGGAGAGAGAATACAATTTCTAAACAACATGAAACTCAAACTATCTCAGGGGTTTTCGTCTTACGACCATACAAGATTGTGTGGAAATTTGGAAAATTCTTATATTTTCCCTTAATTTGAAAACCAACTTTCCACAGTTCTTCGAATATGAACACTCAATTCAAGAATATTATAAAATGTTCAGAATTGCAGGAACCCGGTTTTCTAATTGAGGCTGAATACGAGGATTTCCCAAAACTTTACGCGGCGATAAAAGTTTCCAGCCTTAAATTCCATGCAGGCTGCAGTAATGGAATGGCACGCACTTGATGGCGTTTACTGCATGTGCGGACTTCATTGTGTGCTTGTGGTCTCATCCTGTTTGGAGCAGAAACTATTGGCTTGCGGTCGGCGTCAGCCGTTTAGAAGCCAGGGACAATAATACCAGGAGATGGCTGCGGGCAGTGAGAGCAGGACTGCTTTCTTAAAATAGTTTTATGTACAGTCTGGTAGTGCACAATTGTATCTGAGTACAGGCCAGTAAAGGACAGCACACTAGGGGGCAATGCACTGAGCCAATCCTAAGACTTCTAATTGTCTTCTTGTTGAAAGAACTAACAGTGGGGGAAAATGCAAATTATTGGCTTGGCTTCTCCAGCAAAGATTGATTGGCGGACTGGACCGTGGGGTGGTGGCCTCTGTCTCCAGGCAAAGCCTTGTGGGAGTCACACGGTATGATTGACAACCAATTTTCAAAATCTTTTTCTCTTACTTCAGCTGGGGAATCAAATCCCAGCGTTTCACTGAACGCTGCTTACAAACCCTCAAGTCCTGGGTCTGGTATCCTGCGAAAATAGGAAAGGATTGTATATCGTTAGTCACTGGAATGTGATAGTGATATGTGATGTGTTATAGGAAGAGAATCAGATAGAACAAATATAGTGATCTATCTGTTTCTAACAATAATGTTGCAGCAAATATAATTTTGAAATCGTGTCTTGCATATTCTGGCGAGGTAACAGACAATAATAATAATAATCCTCGCATTTGATATAGCGCCTTATCACATCTTCGCAACGTCTCAAAGCGCTTCACAGGATATACTGTTGAGTGAATTGACTGAATATTTTGTGGGTGAAACAATAATAATCTTTGCAATTGATATAGCACCTATAACGTGGCACTTGAGAGCTCTTCTATAAAGTGTAGTGGGTGTGTACTTGTAAGTGAACACGGCAGTGAATTTGCACACAGCAATGTCATGAAATGTGGGATTATTGACCACGACACCGGGAGGTCAATAACCTTCTCTTTCCCCAATTTCCTTTTACGTTTTTTCCATTTCAAATATTTATTTAATTAACTTTTAAAAGCAATTATGGATTCTGCTTCAACCACTGTTTTTGGCAGGGCATTCCATATCCTAATAACCTGCCTGTAAATTCACCTATCCTCCCCTTTGTGCTTTTACCAATGATCTCCAATTTATACCATCTGGTTATCCATTCACCAACCAGTGGTAATAGTTTCACCCTATTTACCTTAAAAAAANCTGTAATTTTGAACATCTCAGAGGACATCTGACTGTCTGCTTATCTGCAAAGCAGCAGGCCCATTTCATTTGGATAATCGGTTCTCAACTGTATTTGATTGACTACCTATCATCAATCGATCAATTGCCAGAGTGACATCTTACTGAATTTCTGCCTAACTCAATAACACTCTTTGAATTGTTGAATGGTATGGTAGGCTATGAAAACATTTAAATACTAGATACTAGAGATTTTGTGTGTGGGACACTGCTGTACGCAATTAGCTGCCACGTTTCGCCCTGCCGGGAATTGAACCCAGGTCTCTCATTTGCGAGGCGAGTGCTCTATCCACAGTTCACTTTGCAGTATATACTGCGAAGCGCTTTGAGACGTCCCAAAGACTTGATAAGGCACCATATCAAATGCAAGGATTATTATTATTATTGTTGCTCTGGTCTCTTTCATTTGTTGCTGCAAACTTTTCACATTCCTTAAAATGGATATAATATGATATCTAATTGAGAACATGAGTTGCCTTGCCTTCTGGATCCCAAGGCTGTTGCATATCTCCTGGACCAAAGCATCTCAAGATTCTTTGTTTGGTCACGCAGGGCGAAACGTTGGGCAAGTTTCCTTACTCCACACGCCTGATAATAATCCCCGAAGAAAAAAAAACAATAACCTATTGGTCACTTCAATCCACGACTGTTTGTGGGGCACTGCTGTGCGCAATTGGCTGCCACGTTTCGCCCACAAATATATACAGTCAATTCACTTTACAGTATATTCTGTGAAGCGCTTTGAGACGTCTAGAAGACGCGAAAAGCGCTATATCAAATGCAAGAATTATTATTAGTAGTAGTATTATTATTATCTATAATCTTCTACAATCTCCATTCCACAGTATTATCACTCTCCGGGTGAAGACATGTTTTCTAAAGGGTTTAGCTTTAAATTTAAGATCACTTCCCTTATTTTGGTTCTCTCCATCAAGGTTTTTGAATATGCAAATGTCAATCTCAATGAATCAAGTGATCAAGAACTTCCTTTTTTATACTTTTGGATTCTGCTAAGACAGGTAACTTTGAAACTATGGTCGCAATAGCTTTCCACCGCTGTTGGATTTTCCTCGCCTCATGCCTGAGTCTAATCGATAGAGATTGATTGCCATGATTAGTAACATCTCCATTATTATTGAAGCAAGTGACTACCAGGATGGTAGAAGGTGAACTCGATGGACCTTAGTCTTATTTTGTCGAGCAATTTCCTATGTTCCGAAGTCTTCGAAAACATTTCACAATCTTGGATTCCAAACCCAGCTATAAAGATGTACATGTCTTATAAATAATCAACGTGTTATTATATAGAATTGCACAGATCATTACAACACAGAAACAGGCCATTTGGTCCAACTCGTTCACTCTGTACTCCACATGAGTTATATCCCTCCTTATTCCCTCTCCTTATCCCTCCCTCTCTCCTCCTTATTCCTTCTCCCTATGCTCTTCTCCATCACGTACTTTGTTCTACAAGTTATTTGAGTTTTACAAACACATTTCCATTTGATGAAGTATCATTTCAGACCATAAATCTGAGAACATATTTAACATATTTAACTTCCTCCTGACTTAAAAGGCAATATATCAAAAATGGAAGGATTATTATTTATAAAATGAATGCCTGGTAATCTCAGTCCATTCTAACTTCCTAATAAGAGTCTCTGAGCAACATAGGTTTGATGTGGTGAATGGCCTCTTCCTACATTGTAATTTCTATGATGATAACAATAATGATAAAAATAATAATAATCTTTGCATTTGACATAGCACCTTATCACGTCTTCGAGCCGTCTCAAAGTGCTTCACCGGACATACTGTAAAGTGAACTGACTGTTTATTTTGGAAGCACATTTCTAATTATAAATTCATTTCTGTGCTGCAATGATCTGTGCAATTCTATATAACACTTTGATTATTATATAATAAAAAATATAATATAATAGCACTTTGATTATTATGTAATTATATAATTAAAAAAACGTTGGTGATGATAAAACGATTGCATCTTAATGCGGTGTCTATTCCAATGTAAGCAATAACATTTTATTGCAGACCTTTCAGGCAAAACTGTAAAATAGTCAGTGGTGCTCTTTGTCTCCTTTCCATTTAACAATTTTCTGTTTGTTCCTCTTGGCTGGTCGAGATTGTAGATTCGAACTGTTTAATTGTACAATAACGGAATATTCCAGAGCCGCTAAATAACGTAACCAACTTGGATCCCGACTCCAGCTGCAACAGTGGACGTAGCTGAATCTCCTAAATATTCAAAATGTTATGACCTTCTTCATTAAGTGACTATTCCGTTCCTTCTCTTTGACAATCAACGGTTCAGTCTCGGTGACTTTGGGGTGAAAATGCACCAGTGATCATTATCACATCACGGGATATTCCATTCCGGTTGATGTCCTGCAAGATGACTGCCCTGTAACATTCCCTGATGTCCTTGAAATAGTTTCATCCAAAAGTTGAGTTGGCCAGCGGGGCCTTTGACTCTGACAGCCACACAGATCCCAGCAGTTCCAGTGCCAGTTCAGGAATACTGGATTATTTCCTATGTTCTTACGTTTCTAATCAAACTTTGAAAGTTGATAGTTATCACAGCAAATAACACACTTTTTTACCCCCTTTGCATCAGCACTTTGTACCCCCTTTGAGGTTTTCCGTAGTTTCACTACGTACTTCCCACCAATTGATCACTAAAAGGGCACGTAGTTTCAAACAAATATCCAGATAACAAATAAATAAATATTAAACAGATTACCCACAAAATACATAGTCACTGCACTTTACAGTATATTCTGTGAAGCGCTTTGAGGCGTCTTACAGACGTGATATATATCAAATGCAAGGATTATTATATTATAGTGAGATTTGATATTGTTTGTTTTTGAAGAGATTCTATGTATTTGACATGTTTTCTAATCAGAATAAGCTGTCCTTCACAGAAGACATGATTATTTATCCATGTTTTTATCACGTACAGGCTTGACTGTGCTAACGCCCTGCTCACCAGACTTCCCAACTCTTTCCTCCACAAGAGATAATTATTATTATAATATCGAATGCCTCTCATCGGTTCAACACAATCTAAGATGGGCTTGGCTTTGATAACTAAAGCATCTTTTACGAAGCATTGGCTGACAGTCCAGATTAGTATTGCTGAATGAGATTCAGCTATCAATCCCCTCCCCACCTCCCTAAAATAGAGCATCAGTTTTTTTATCCAGCTCAATATTATTGAATAGACCACTTAAGCCCATGGTTCCATCCCCTACCGTTGAACAATAGCTTCACATTGATCCTTATCTCAAAACATTGCTGTGTCACAGATTATCGTTTGAAGATATATTTGTCTCCAGTTGTTGTTTCCATTTCCCACCAGTTTCTAGCCAGAGTTGGCAGAACGTGTGTTTTATTGAGTGATGTTCCTTGATGCACCTGAGCTATCCTGTCATTCATAAATCTTCGAACAGGCCTGAGTAAGTACTGTAACTTGCAACGCAGCTGAAACCCTCGTCCACGCCTTTGTCACTTCCCAGCTGGACTATCCAATGCCCTCCTCGCTGGTCTCCCCAGCTCCACCGTAGACAAAATTCAATTAATCCAAAACTCCGCTGCCCAGATACGCACCCACACAAAACTCTGCATCCCATCACACCAGTCCTCAACTGGCTCCCAATCACCGAACGTATTGATTTCAAGATCCTCTCACTTTTGATGCAGCGCCTTATCACATCTTCCAGATGTCTCAAAGTGCTTCGCAGAATATACTGTAAAGTAAATTGACTGAATACTTTGTGGGCAAAAAGCGATCTGCCAAACGACTAACAACCGGGTTCCTACTTATTGCGAGGTAAACAGAGGTGTGAGGAGTAAAGAAACTTGCCCAATGTTTTGACCTGCCCGGGAATCAAACCCAGGATCTCTTGCTTATGAGGCGATTGCTCTAACTACTAAGATACAAGACTCCACAGATTTCTTCCTTATTCCCAGACAGAAAGAGAAAGCTTCCTGGAGGCTTGGTCCTCTCCTTTATGCAGGCACAAACCCCATTACCCCCTCCAGCACATTACAAAGTCCCATCCGAACTGCCTTCCACACTGCCAATTCTCAGAGTCTGTGATTGTAGGCAGCATTTTGTAGTGTGGTGCAGATTTCCTACATTGTGTTGGTTTAGTTTGACTGAAGATAGATGAGTTTTCTCATTTTAATTCCTCCAGCTTTCCTTCCATTTCCGTTTTCAGATGCAGGTAATCCATTTTCATCTCCAAGTCATCCAATTCTATCTGCAGCTCATCTGTTTTTATCGTTAATTTGTCCAGATCTGTTCAAACATCCTTCCTATGTCCAGGGCATTTATCTATTTTTATGCAGCTCTCAACTTATACCCTCTGCAAGTTTCCATCTGGGATTATTACGTTTTACTTCCTTGACTTACTGAATTCAATGCATTTTCTCTTTTGTTACAATCTGGATGTGATGTATTAGGTGTATTTACTGCTGCGTCTCCCTGGACTTGTTGGATTACTATTCTCTGTTAACTCTTGGCCTGGGCTTGTTGGATTTTCAGAAGCTCGGTTTTATTTTGTTCCGGTTCTGTGCCTGCTGCAATCATTCACTATCTGATTCATTTGTTCTACCTTGGCAAAGGTTGCACTTTTCCAACCTAAAGTATAATATGCGATATCTAATCAAGTGTCTGTAAGAAAAAAAGCAAAGTTTGCACTGCAGGGTTGTAAATAATAATGACTGTATTAGGTAAAGATTTGCTCAAATTGACTACCATTTTATTCTCCAGATAATCAGCAAATCTCTGAACCCTCTAGATATCAATCATTTCTTATCGTTTGAGCTAGAGGCTTTAGTATTTAGCCACACGTATAATGACTTCTGTTATCATACAATTGAACTCCAGAAAAGCTGATTTATTCGCTGCCATTAATGATTTCATTCCTGAAGCTTCTCTGGAGGCTCTGAGTTGTTTATCTGAATTACCAGAACTAAGACTGCAATGCATTAAAACATCCTGTAACCGTAAGAAAGCTTTTTTTCTGATAGAGGAAATATCCTCTAACATTGTTATAATAACAATAAACCTTACATTTGATAGAGCGCCTTATCGCGTCTTCGAGACGTCTCAAAGTGCTTCACAGAATATACTGTAAAGTGAATTGACTGTGTATTTTGTGGGCGAAACGCGGCAGCCAATTGCTCACAGCAGCGTCCCACAAACAGTCGTGGATTGAGTGACCAAATTATTATTATTTTTATTGATTTTTTCAAGGATTATTACCCCCGGAAAAGGCGACTAACAATCGGGTACATTTAAAATGTATTTATTATTTCGAAGGGATTAAGCAATCTGCCAATCAACTCACAACCAGGTTCCTACTCACTGCTCGGTAAACAGAGGTGTGTGGACTAAGGAAATTTACACAACGTTTCGCCCTGCCCAGGAACAGTAAAGCATACACTGGATAAACAGCTATCCTACAACCAGCTGCATATTAAGTCTTTGATAGTTAACTTGGAGATGACAATAAATGAGAGTGGAGAACTATGGAATCAGAGAAAGCTGCAAAGATTTCATAGGGTATGTACCTGAGCCAGTCAGTGGCAAAGATTTCAAACTATCACGTTGGCAAAATTTCTCAATTTATAACCCCTGCAAGTTTCCACCTGGGATTATAACTTTTTTTACTTCCTTGACTTACTGGATTCAACGTATTTTCTCTTTTGTTAGAATCTGGATGTGATGTATTGGGTGTATTTACTGCGGTGTCTCTCTGGACTTGTTGGATTACTATTCTCTGTTAACTCTTGGCCTGGGCTTGTTGGATTTTCTGAAACGCTTTCACCAAGTGCTTGGTGATTTACTGTATGTAGTAAGTGCGTATTTCGCTTGATGTTCACTATGTCCAAACAATGTGAGGCAGCAATTAACGAATGGCCTGGGATGCTACACGACATCACTGAATCAGGAATTCAGATTCCCACAAGTCATGTTACAACTGTACAGCACTTTGGTCAGATCACACCTGGATTGATGGGTAGTTTTGTCCGCAAAATATACAGTCAATTCACTTTACAATGAATTCTGTGCACAGGTAGCATGTGACCGCCAGGAAGGTGGATTCCATGGACTTGGTCTTTTTTTCATCTGGCACTTCTTATTTTCTTATATGTTCTTATAGTCTGAAACAAAATTATTTTTATTTTACCACTACAAACAGTTGCCAACTAACCCATCCACTAACTCTGTATCTTATTTATCCCACGCAAAACCAAATCCAAAACAGTAGGAATAACAAATCTGTTGAGGCCCCACATAGTTTAGTAAATTAATTTCAAATTCATCGAATTTCAGGAGTTAACCGATGTTTGAAAGTGTGGGCTATAGTGTCCCTCTCATTAGGCATCTGGAATGTCTCATGGTTTTAGACTTAGTGTATTCAAACTTGAGGGTGTGTGGAACTCCAGGAAAGTCTCAAATGTAGGCTTCATTTTCGAAGCTGGTCTGCAGTACAGAAAATCAAATGTGGAAAACTGATTTGCAAAATTCTGTGCAATTTTATATATTAAGACAATTTTCTTAACGTTAACAACATTAGACATTTCGGGCTCCTGGTCTCTTCAAGTATATTGGATCTTGTCCGCCGCTTTTTATTATTCTCTATTATGGGGTGTGTCGACATCTATGTAATAGTGACATTTGTATTCACAGAGGAAAAGCGTGAAATAAACCTTTTCTTGTTTATTTTGGTTCTCTCATGATACCCAGAGTAATTGGACTCCCCTGACTTATTTAAGCATATTTTGGTGTATTTGACAGTAACCAGATTCATATTTAAGACAATTTTCTAATAAAACTGCAGCGGTGACCAATTTTACAGCTTCACTTTGTCCTTCCTATGTCCAATGATCTTGACTTTGAGTTTAATTGTATAGTCATTAATTTTTACACATGGGGAAAAAACACCCAAAGGTCTCTAAGAAGAAGCTTTAAATAATATTGTTTTTCTTTACATTATGAACTGACTCTCTTTTTCAGTACAGACTACACTGGCGATTCTGAGCTCATCCTCTATGAACACAATCGGACTGCCTCAAGGGACACAGAACCGCTTCCAGCAGTGGCCAGATCTGCCAGTTTTATCATGCATGCTAAGAGTCGAAATAATCAATTCCCCAGTCGACACTTTGCATCGAATGCCCACTTTTTCAGCCTGATAGTGGAGCTAAATTAGTGGCTTAGTGGCCAGGTTCTAATTTAGGAGAGAATAGGTACTGTAGAAAGAGGATTTCTTCCTTCAATCTGGGATAGGAAGCCGGTAAACCTGGGCAGGTGATAAATAGACAATTACAAAACAGATATGTTTTGCAAAAGCAACAAAGCTCTATGTGCTGTCAGGCTCACAAAGAAGCAGGTCTTCTTAAATTGGTGGGCAATGAAAACCAGCTGTACTGTCATCACTCCTACAGACACAAAGCCATATGTGGCCATTTACAGAACAACGTATGGAATAGACTGGACCAATAAGACCAGAAGAATCTAAAAATACCTGACAGAGTCCACCGCTCTTCATTTAACAAGAATAAAATATCTAATCATGTGTAATGTACACAATCCATCAGCAAGCAGATTTTACGTCAATTAACTCTTCGTAACCCAGGACAGAATTTTCTACCAGATGAAAACCTGGGTTTGTTGTATTTGTATTCTGAATACTATTATGATATTAATAATAATAAATGTTTGTTGTAATTTTAAAAAATATAATATTTTACAAATTCGTGACAGAGGAATCAGCTGGTGCTTAGATGGTTAGATAATGTCCTAAAATTTAATATAGCACCTTAACACATCATCAAGATGCCTCAAAGCAATTCCCAGGATTTTAGTGTGGAGTGCATTGACAGTATATATTTGTAAGTGAATGCAGCAGCTAATTTGGCCACAGCAATAGCCAACAAACAGCCATGAAGTGAATGAGCAATTTTATCTGGAGGATCGTTGGTCAGGACACTAACAGGAACTCCCTTCGCTATTCAAAAGTGCCACTGGATCCTTCACATCCACCTTAAATGGCAGACAGGACTTTGGTTTAAAGTCTCATCTGAAGGACGGCACCTCTGACAATGCAGTGCTCCCTAGTATTGCACTGGAAGGTCGTTTTAAACTATGAATTCAAAGTCTAGATGTGGGGCTTGAAACCCAAACCTTCTGAGTTAGAGACAAAAGTCAGAAAGGTAGGGAAAATTCATTGGTACTGGATTTTGCAAGTATTTTCCAAATATGCCTTCAAAATCATGACACAAGATGTCGGTCCAAAACAACTGAGGAATATGGGTAAAGCTCCCATTGGTGTACAATATTGAACTGTGATCATGTTGGAATTAGCTTCACTTTGTTTTCTTGCTTGGAAAGCAAAAACGACTTCTATCGGTTCTACAACCAAACTGGCATCAATCCAGCATCCATTCTACTTCAAAGCTAATTTAGAAACACAGGGTCTGTCAATAGTACGAGATCCTTACCCTCATCTTCTCAACTAAAAGGAAATAGTTTCAAGTTGCTGCCAGATATTTCCCAACATTTCCCTCAGCTATAATGATCTATTATTTTTTAATATTGCTCTTGACATAGATTGCGTGTCAGCCTGGCTCAGTTGGTAGCACTCTCGCATCTGAGTCAGAATTGGGTCACCAAAGTGATTCAAGTTGTAGTCACTGTACTTTGAAGATGAACGACTTTTTTAAAAAAATGCAATCTGATCATTATCTCTTTTTAGTAGGATTTGGGTAACTAGAGAAAGATATTTTTCCAACAGGTTAATATAGTTCTTGGGATCTCTAGACAATCCATTTCAACACTTAATACTATGAGAATCAGATAGATATTTTGAACAAACTGCTCAACACTTAATATTCTGAAAATCAAACCTTCATCTGTGTGTTACCTACCTACATGTTGTAGTGTTAAGATAAAATTTGCCCCAAAGCCTTTGCTGCTGTTGCAGTAAATTGCTCTTTCATTGGGGAATTGACCAGTAATCATCAGGACCTACAAATATCTACTTGAAGAACTGTCCAAAGTAATTTAGACCACGGATGTAAGTTCCAAGGAAGCTGAGGTCTGAATCTTGACTAATGATGTGTGGGTGTGTTGAGATAGTATTTTCCTCTGACTATATTGCTCACAATGCTGAAAGCATTGTCATAGCTGTGCTTATCCAGCAATGTAAAGTAATTTCCTTTTGCATCCTACCTTGCCGTGCAGTTATTTGAATTATTTCTTACTCTCTCCAGGCAGCAGTATTACTTGGCGTATAAGTGTTCAGTTATATTGGTCAGTGACACAAACCATGATGGAAGCCATCCCAACCCCAGTGTAAAAGTACACACAGGATACCAACTGGCTCAGATTTCCTCTGGCTCGGACATATTACCTTAATTCAAGATGAGATGAGACTCTTAGTTTCTGGATCCTTTCAACAACAACTTGCATTTATACAGCATCCTTCATGCAGGGTAGTGTCCTGGGGGGCTTTCCTTTCCATCCCTTTGCTTAGAGCATTGTAGGACATGTTACATTCTCCTGATACCTCTCCTTAGTGTATGTTTCTGGAGGATAATCCAGATTGGATTTAAAAACATACCTGAATTATTTCAAGTTCCTTCACTCCACCCCAATTTGGAATATTCAAACGTACAAATAAATTGTTTGTGTAACGTACGATACAACCTCTAAATGGTTGGAAGCCCATTCCAATTCTAGCAACTTCATCTGTGCACAAATTGGATGCCCACAAAACATATACAGCTACAGCATATTATATTGCATCCTGCGAAGCCTTTGTGACTTAAAAGGCGATATACCAAATGTAAAGATTATTATTATTTTACTGCATAAAGGCCTGCCCAAGCCCCAGAAGTAGTGCAGAGGAGAAAAACAAAGATGATCCTTATTAGAGGAATGAACTATAAGCAATGATTAGACAAGCGAGACCCCCTTTAGTCTTGAACTGAGTCCCCCAATATGAACTAACGCCCCCACCCCCGCCGCTTGCTTTTAGTCTTGGCGTGTACGTTTTGGCTGCCACCACCAACCCGAGCTGCTTCCCCGTAATGCCCCCACCCCTGTCCTCTACCCTCACTTACTCCCCCTCGGTACTCCTCTCCCACCACCCTCCCTGATTCCTATCCCTGCTCAACCATCCCACTGCCTCCCTCTGCTCCCGCCCCCTCCCTCGCCACCTTCAAGACCCAACTCAAGACCCTCCTCTTCAACCGTACTTTCGATCTCCCTGCTTCCGCACCTGCCCTCCCCCCTCCCCCACCCTGACCCCCAGTTCAGGTCTGTGGGACGTCCTCCCAACATGAAAGACGCTATACGAATGTCATTTTGCTACTGCTGTTGTTGTTGAGTCATCTCAGCGGCGACTTCATGGAGATGTAGAACATTTTCAGTTGTACTGAGAAAGTAAATCCAGACAATGCTTTCAGATGTACCAAGACAGCATATCAAGTGGATACACATTTAAAGTTGCATAGGGCAATTTCAGGACAGACACCAGAAAATATTTCTTTACTCAGATTAACGACTGGTAATCAACAACTGGAACAGTTTACCACGGTGACTGGTTGAGTCCAGAATGTTGGATTCTTTTACAAAACAACTTGATGCTGTGATGATACCATCGGGTAGGTGTTCTGGAAAAATGAGATCAAATGGGCCTTCTTCCTCCAAACCTTTCTTTAAAATGATGATGAATGAACTTCTGCGCAAATTTCTACGCCACCCACTACTCTTTAAAACAAATTACCAAGAGATTGCCTTCCTCCAAGATCCTTATTTTAATTCTGCAAGTTCAGTCTTGTGGAGGATGCTATTTGAGGTCTTTTCTTGCCCTCCTCTGATCTCTGTCTCTGTGAAGCACTTGATGCAATGTACTGCGTGAACGATTTTATGTCAGTTTGGGTCGCTGTTGCTTCATTGGCATTGCTTAAAGGAGAGGCCTGTATGCCTCCAGGAAACCCCATAAACTTCAACAGTATCCGTCACTTCACAACATACAACAAACTCTTGACCATGCTAAACCACAGCAGATTGACTGCTATCCAGAAATGACCCACTACCACCATTTCCTTCTCCATTAAATGATTTCTGACTGACATTCACAGTGACACAAGTCCTCACTATCACAGTGACACAAGCCCTCACTATCACAGTGACACACACCTTCGCTATTACAGTGGGAAGTAGACAGAAGCTGTAAGGTCAGCAGAAGTTGATATTTATTAGCCTGTCAGACTAATAAAAATGCTGGTATATCAGTTGACTCGGTTGTTAGCTGTGACCCCCATGAACAATCTGATACCTTATTAAGGTCAGGAAAATAATAAATCATTTATCAAAGATCTTGTTGTAGTGGTCGAGGAGATGAAGAAACATCCAGTGGAGCAGAGAGAGTTAGGAGGATTGAAACAAGGCATTCAAAAAAGATAAATGTTTATGATTTGGTAAATAAAGGATTATTGCCAAAATAAAAAGGATGTTGATTTGTTTAACGTTGAGAGTTAAGTATTGAGTAGTCTACACAAAGTACTTCTGATGTTAAATCTATAAAAGGAAGCTGAATGAATATTTGAGGAAAGATTACATTGAAGATTAGGGGGAAAATTAGGGGATTGGAGTAGATAGCTCCAGGGGGTGCTAGGACTAGCGCAGACATGATGAGCCAAAATGACCTTCTTTTATGCTATTGTTCTATGATTCTAACATACGTCAGTGAGTATGGTTTAGAGTTAGGCGAAGTAAGCAGCAAATTGACTTGAAAAGCAGTATTATACTAAATAAGATGACTGTACTTACCAATTTACATCACTAAATTCAGGCTAAAACCCCCAAGAGAAGGATGATATTCATGAGAAAGATTAGGATTCATTACGATTATAAGGGTTTAAAAGTCATCTGGACATTTTCTCAGACTGATTTAAAACACAAAGATTTTATTTCAAACCAGACTTCCACGTGTTCCCATTGACCATGACTAAAAATACCGTCACTGTTATTAGTCTCAAACCCCCTGGACAAACTCACGCTAGAAAACTGCTTTCCTTTTATATTGAAGAATTACATTATATCATCTGTGATTGTTTTCTTGGATCCAAGATACTGCACTGTAAACAGAAACCATTCATTTATTTTAATTTAACTGCACAGTGCATGCCATCCCTCTGTCTCAATCATCAGCCGTAAATTAATTGACACAGAACGAGCGGACAGAATTCAGATCAAAGGACAAATGTAGACGGCTAAGATGAACAATTACAGGAAACAAAGAGTGAAAATGGCAACTAAAGATTTTTCATTATGGCCAGCTAATTATCATGAATTCTGGACTTAACTATTCAGGCATAGAATTAAAAACCTTAATTATATTGTCACCTTTATCCCTCGGTTCTCAAGTCTACAGACGAATCCATTTACTCTAATTGCTACTGATGAGAAGAAATTGATGGCAGTCCCTGTGAGGTGGAAAAGCTGTACACAGTCAAGAATAACTGAATGGTGTGACACTTTCTTTGATACTTACCCCAGGAAGCATCCACATTCCAGAACAATGGAAATATTTTAATGGGACAAATGCCCACTTAAGGGCTCGCACATCCAGTGAGAGGGTACATCACCGAGATCCATGAACGAGAGCCACTGGGTCAGACATTCTGGGGTGGGGGGGTTGATGTGGATAAAATCTTGTTCCGTTAAATCTTACCGTTCTCCCTGATTATTGCTCTGAGATGAGAACATTTCATCCACCTGTTTGCACCAAAAAATCAAATGAAACTCAGGGAAGAGTACACCAGCAGAGCCAGAGGGTGCAGTACAGGTCCCTTTCACATTGTCTCTCCTTATCATTATGTGTGGGGCGAGTGGGGGGTCCATCCAGCTGGAAAAGAGGGCTTTGAGAGGGGCAACCCCTACTCTGTGGCTATTTATTTCCCCTCCAGCTTAGTGTGGTGGTTGCGTAAGGTCACCCACATTGGAATTAGTATATGTGTGCCCTCGCATCAGTTGTTGAGAAGCAGAAGCACACACCCTTGCCCTTAAAATACTGCTGTGAGGACACACCATATTCAAATGATTCGAAAGCAAAAGGGAACTTCTCGTGATCTGGTCAACAAGCCTCCAGATAAATCTGACATTCACCTCTGGCTGTTTATAGGACCTTACTGCACATAACCTCTGTGTTTCTCCTACAAAATACACAGCCACTTTGCAAGGATAACCTGTGATGTATTTTGAGACATTTCAAAGTTAGAGACTCTATGTCAAGTGTAAGGATTATTATAAGTGGGTAAGTTTAGGTTGTGCTTGGCAGCACAGCAGACAGGAACAGAAATGGGACTTCAGTGGTGGAGGGAAATCTGCTGATAATCTGAGGATAAGGGGGTGGGGGGGCGTGTACATTAGGAGGATCAACAGTGTCTCCGTGTCATTTGGGACGCAAGAGAAATATTACCGTCTTAAAAAGTATGTTAAAGTAAGGAAATGGACTCATTATGATTTAACAAGGAACCATTGTTAGAAGTGTATCTTGCACATCACACTAAATTCCCCACTGAGGGTTAGCTCTCTCCGGAGCAGGATTCCCATGGCTCAATGCAAAGTACTTCCTGTTCTCTTATGAAGGAATCCATTAGAATTTCCAACATATTAAGACCTCATTGTCAGTATCTTTCCTGCCAGTTTTACTGGTCTGATTACTGCCTAATATAAGTTAAAATAACACATACTGAACAGAAGAATACCCTGAATGGATGTTGGTGCGACAGATTAATGTGGTTTTACACAAGCTCAAGCAAAGTGTGATGTTGATATTGTGGCGTATAAGACCTGTGTGTAAACCGTTTCCTCGTTACATCCTAGCTCCCGGGGATATGCAGCAGAGATGCTTCCTCCAACCCATTTGCAAAGTCCAGGATCAAGCAGTGAGGTGGATTTGTGGCAAACACAGGAAGAGGTTGTAGGGCGGGAGGGCTCTAGCCAACACTGACCTGTCGCTGAATGCCTTGAAGGCGGCCACGTCTATTGGTCAAGGCACCTTGCATGAGGACCTGGATTGAGCAGCTGGTGCTGAGAAAGCCTGGTACACAGCATTGGACTTGGACCTCGAGACCATCCAGGTAGCTGGCACATCACAAGCTCTGTCCTGTAAAGGTCCTTCCACCACACTGAAGGCAGATGCCCCCCAGAGAGCTGATGAGGAAACTCTGAAGCTCGGGGTGACAGCTGCTGGAAGGTGTCACCCAGTTCTTAAATACAGGTTCGTACATCCAGTGCCTGATTGATTTGCAGAGAGGTAAGAAGGTGCTGCTTAAACTCCGCACCTCCAACCGGTGGAATCATCACTCAATGGGAAGGGACGTGTGCCTGAACTGCGGGCAGGAAGATGCTGCAATGCTCTCACGCGTTTCATGCTGTTTGGTTAGGTACTCTTAAGAATGGTGATGGGTTTCCGCGCACATCAGGCACGGGACTGATATTTACAACGTGTGACTGACACAGTGATGTGCTTAAAATTTACCATCTATAAATGTAGGGAAAAGTGACACTCAACGGAGATGAGCAATGGGTGGCACATCCCTACTCAGGAGAGAATTGACAGCCCCTGAGAAGGCAGTGAGACAATTAAATGGAATGGATACCCTGGAAGATACAAGCTGCTGAAAAAGACTTGCAATAATACCCCCTGGTGTAATCTCCACAAGAGGATGAGAGGAAAAATGCGGTATGTCTTCATTATCGCCAGCGATGATTATCATATCACATTTTCCCCTCCAATTTATGGCTTTGGGAAGTATTGTCTACCATCACAAATGATCTTCACAATCATTCTCAAAACATTTGGCGTCAGACTTTCCTAAGGCGCAACTGTGCTCTGTAATCAGGTGGATATGGGAGGTGGAATCTAAGATAATGTGGATCTGGAAAGGATTAGTTATCCTCATGATTTTTCTGTTTCCTGGCACAAATCAGGAGCTCCCAGAGGACCACCCGAGTCCTAGAATGACCAGAACCACAGACAGAAGCATCTAAGAGTGCAGAGGACAAACATGGATTACAGGGATATTGAGAGGGAACAGTGAATCCAAGATGACAAGGGAATAGCATCTGTAACATCCAGACGAACCATGGAGAAGGCTGGGAAAGGCAAATTTGCCTGTGAGAAGGAGGGGAGGGGAATGGTGAGAATGCAGTTCAAGGTGATAGTGTGTGAGGAGGGTAATGGGACATTAGAAATAGGCAACAGTGAAACTCCAGCCATGTCAAGAATGTAGTGGAGGGGTCAGTCTCAAGGATGTTTGGTGCAATTTCCAAATAAGACAGATTCTATAATTCTTTGCATTTTATATCACAAGATCACCAGATTGGTTTGGACGAAGAAGGTCCTTTGTCCCATCCAATCTCATCCCTCCATAATACCCATCCTACTGTCTTTCCATTGCAGCATTAAGCTACTTTTTGAATGAGTCCAGCTTCCTGGATGCAATCACCTTTCCTGACAATCTGTTCCAGGCATTGGTTACCCTCTGGGTAAAGAAAATCTTCCTGGTCGCTGTCCTGAAACTACCATTTGCAACTCTAAATTTATGTCTTCTTGTTCTTCTGACCTGCTGCATCTTAAATTGTAGATATTTTTCAATCTCATTTTGAATTTTATATATCTCTATGAGGTCCCCTCTGAATTGTCTTCTCTCAAGACTCAAAAGCCTGAGTTTGTCTAATTGTTACTCACAGCTAGTTCCTCTATCACTGGGGATTATCCTCATTGCTCTCCTCTATATTGCATCTGGAGCCTGGATTTATGTCACAGTGAGCAGAATTTTATGCAGTATTGAAGATGCAGTCTGATCAGAGTGAGTATTATGTCTGGGCAACTGAACTTAATTGATTTAGCAATATAGTCCAGAATCCTGTTTCCCTTGTTTATTGCTGCCTTACACTGTTTTGACTTAGTGAACGACAAGTCAACTAACACTCCTAGCTTTCTCAGCTTCCCCCTTTGGCCAATTCAATCCCATCCATGGAGTGCATGTGTTTCCTATTCTTGGATCCTATATCAAGGACCGTGCATTTATTTGTAGTCAACTTCATTCAGTTAACAGACCACATGCATACCTTACAAAACTCTCTTTGTAGGACCTTTGCTGCCTCGTCTGAGTACACCGTTCTTCCAACTTGGTGTCATCTGTAAATATGTTACACTGGGTCTACAAATCCAGTTCATCAACATATACATGTAACAGAAGGGCTCCCAGTATGGAGCCTGGCAAGGATTCGGGTGATGAGCATGATGGAAAAGTGCTTGTTAGTGCTGTTGAAGCAATACATTTTAAGCTGCAGGGAGACAAGAGGTTATGATTTTAGATAACACACAAAGTCTTTCTGTTCTCTAGCCACTTAAACCATTCTTGAAAATATTATTCCTTAAATTTCCTCTCACTCTCAGATTTCTTTACTCATGAAGTTGGAAGTGGATGTACTTTACTGTTCTGGGTTGCACACAATTGTATCATTGAACACTTCTTTTGTTGTCTTGTGGATAACAAATACGGGTGACAGTCCTATTTATTTTAAGACACTGAAGTTGCAATTCTGAAAACATTGCACTAGTGGGTGAAATTCTGCTGATCAGTAGACTTCCTAATAATGTCTGGATAATGTTGAGTCTCACATGAAGAAACTACTTGGACTGATCAACTGCTTATAGGAAGCAAGGCATTTTACTAGTGCACACTACCAAGGTCGATCAGCTTGGCTCAGTTGGTAGCACTCTTGCCTCTGGGTCAGGGGTTCAGAGTTTGAGTCATAATTTTCTGACCAACTGCACTGAGCTCTGCATTGAGATATTTGAGCTCATAGGTTAGGCTGACACTCCAGTGCAATAGGGACTGCTGCATTGTCAAAAGTGGTTCCTCTGGATGAGATGTTAAATCAAGGTCCTGTCTAGATGTTCAACAGTTCTTAAGTGACACTATTTGAAAAGAGGAGTTTTTTTTCTTAGTGTCCTCACCAAATATCCTACAGATAAATTGGTCTTTTACCTCTGCTGTTTATGGGACAATGATGTGCGCAAATCGACTGTCGTGTCAAGTTCACCTACAAATATATTTCATTACAGTGAAGCCTTTGAGACATTTCAAGATTATAGACGTTGTATAAAATGGAACGATTATTATTGCTTGACAAGCGGAATTTTATTTCATGGATAGATTCAGAGGAGGGTTATTATGATGACCTCAATGCGCAAGCAAGTATTTTCCTTCAGATATGGAGCCACCCAATTTAAAGAGAGTAGCTCTCTGTCCAAAACTGCCCACCTCAGATTTATTTTTCAAAGGAAGCAGCTCTTATTCATAGAGATTCACCACACCGCTGTCATTTCTTACAAGTATTTATTGCAAGGTATGTATTTTCCACACCAATTTAACATGACATTCTCATTTCTCACAAGGTCTTGCTTCAATGCAATGATTTCCCACCACGGTTCATCATAGCACAGTATTTCTTCATGGTGATTTGTTGTAATTTGATCATTATGCACAATGATGCTCTCATCTTTTGGTTAGATTCTCCCCAGTGGATTTTTTTTGTCTAGTAGAGATAAAATCCCCAAAGCTTCCGCAGAATGGTTCACTTCACTATCTTTATTTATAAACAGTACTCTGGCTTCTCGTATAACAATACCGTTGTTTAACACATCAATTCACTGAGGCACTGCCATTTTCCCTGGGATGAATCACAACCCTACAGTGGACAAGGAGAATGCAGCCGACAATATAAATTTGGATTTTGTCAAAGTCTACCACAAGGTTTTAGACCTAAGTTCATGGTTACGTCAATAGAAACACAATCTGTTAACATTAGAGCTGTTAAACATAACTTTATTGAAAAGTACCATCAACTGATTTGTTCCTTACCAAAACGGTTTCTTAAACCTTGAGTGAATTCTCCTTTCCACCGCTCTTACACCCTGATAGTTCAGTTTGTAACTCTTCTGAACAGAAAGGGAACCCTTTTAGCTGACTTTATTCTTTTAGCCCTACCCTGGATAATATACATCGATTCTGTTCTATCATTGCCACTATCATCATGTTTTTACAGCTATCACATCTGTTAGTGTGTTAGTCCTCCACCCTGTGTCGTCATAGCAGTCTCTTGTTTCACTAGCTTGCCTTTCCCTTCCTTTAGAAGTTGACTTTCTGAGCTGTGACAAGTGTTAGATTTTCTATCACTATGAGGCTTTTTCCCTAGTCCATGATAAACAGTATTGAAATCATATGGCTGCTCTGCTTGTGATCTTCTTGCACAGGTTACATCCATTGGGAACAATTGGTGATTTCTTTGCCATGACCTTGGACATCTCTAAAGCCTGTGATGGGATCTATAATAATAATAAATAATCCTTGCATTTGATAAAACGTCTTATCACATCTTAAAGATGTCTCAAAGCACTTCACAGAATGGTGCACAGTAAAGTCAACTGACTGTATGTTTTGTGGGGGCGAAACATGGCAGCCAATTGCACACAGCAGTGTCCAATAATACACAGTCGAGGATTGACGACTGTCAATTTGGATTGACAATGTGGATCTAGCACTTAAACAAGTTACCTTCTAATAGTCTTCCATAGGTTATTGCCTTGATTGTCTACTTTCTGTTCAACTCACTTGATATGTGCTGTACTTGATGGATCACCCTCTGACTCTTTTTTTGATCAGCACAGTGGGCTCCCAAAGTGTTCTATCTTCCACTGTCTTTCTGTCTCACATCATCTATCTCATCAAATGACCTATTGTTGTTGATGTTTCCATTTTGGATTCATGAACTTTCGTCAGGCAATAAGGTCTCAGTCCTTCAAGTCCTCTTACAGTGTATTGGCTGAAACACTACACATTATTTTCTGCAAGTCCTTTAATAGGACAATAATAATCTTATTTTAGTTCCATGGTGTTTTTGTGTCTCTTGCAAGTTTAATACCCAACCCTTCAATGGTATCACTCTTAATCATTAGGCTTTATTATCGACCCTGTCTCTTATCATCTAAAATGGTGAAAGTAAGAGGAAACATTAATCAAAAAGACAGTATCCACAACCTAGATTTGTAACTAATGAAAGTGGGAATTCCACTCTGACCCAATTTATTTCTAATGGTGCTTGAACATTGTTCTCATGTGAAGTTTGATGCAATCCAATTGCCAACAGGATTCAATATTGACAAATCCTGTGTGAATGCCGGTTGCTAATATCTCGATTTTGACATCCCCGGTGTAAGTTATTGAATTTGAATTGTGGCGGCAAATTAATGGAGAATGACTGCATAAGTTAATAACCTTCAGGAAAGATGATTGACCAGAAGAATCTTGTCTTTTATATAAAATAGATAGAAGGAATAGACCTAATCAAGAGCAAGCAATGGTGGGTTGATTAGTTCTTTACCCAAGAGCTGATGAATATCAGGTTATTGCCACTCACTCTGTGAGCATGCTATTTGTGCAGGAGGAGCTCATTCCAAAAGTCAAGCGATTGAGCTTTTGGAGAAAATCGTTTTTTATCAATCAACTTTCATCAAATATCCAGGTGTTTAAGGTACAAATAGGTAAGAACTGAATTAAAGGTCCAAGTCTATCAACAGTTCAGCACTGTTTATTGCATGTTGATGAATTGTGCCTGAGTGTATCCAAACAGCAAAAGGCTCACATACAGGGGAAACAGAGTCCAGCTAGCACTTTTGTGTACTGAAGCTCAGAAAAAAATGTGTAATGGCTATAGAATAAAAGTTTGCACTATCTAACTTGTCCACTCTCATTCAAAAGAGTAACAGCTTACGTACTCTCATAAGCATGGTTCATTTTCCTTCCATTAATTTGAAGATCTGAGTCCAAATAGTTTTATGCACCAGCCACTTTCTGTGGTATGTACGTACATGTTTATTGTCATGCCCTGGAGCTTATCAGTTTTTCTTACTAAAAATAATCCCATCGATAAATATACGGCAAGTTGAGAGAATCTCATGAAGATTTGTGCAATACATCCATGTATTAATCTCACAAAGAAGCTGAGGTTAACATCAAGCTTCCCTTGTAATTCACACAGACATAAGCAGTGACTTTATAATTGAAGGTCACAGACAAATATAAGTGACCTTCAGGAGTTTCAAAGGTCCACAGATTTGTTGAGGTCCTAATTAAAATTGAGATAGTTTAAGAGCCAGCTGTATGAAGCATGCAAGCAGCTGTAACACCTAATATTAACCAGGACTGCTCAGAGCTGACAGAAACCTAAGAAAAAACTTTCAGCCTTAACTTACAGTGAAGGAAAATCTATGGGCACTCGCTCAAGCTGAAAAAGAAAAACACTTTACTGCATTAAAGACCAAGCCAATGACAGATGAGGCTTAGGAGAAAAATGAACTATTGACATTCTCTAAAATGTTCTAGCAAGTAACATTAGCTGTTTGATCAGTAGTGTAGGCATCTGGGAAAGTGTTTGAAAACACAAAAAGTGTTGTCAAAATCTGGAAGTGCTTTGAATCACAGTGTACGTTGTATAAAAAGGGATATCACAATATTATAATGAATCAATGTCATGTGCTATTTCAAAACGATGATGTGGTGATAATTAGTGGAGGGGAGACTGTATTGTAATAAATAAAAGGATGCAGCTAGTTTGGTGATCATGAGAGATCAGCAGGAAAAGTAATCATTCATTTGAGATTTTCGAAGGTAACGTGAGCTTTTTATTCCTCATTTAAAGAGACCCTTTCTTGCACTGCATTGCCAGTTTAGATCATTTGGTAGCACACTTGTCCCTATGTCAGAAGGTAGTCGGATCAAGCCCGACGTAAGGACTTGAGCTCACAGTGTGGTTTGAAACCCCAGTACAATGATGAAATGTTAAACGAAACTCCTGTCTGCTTGCTCAGATGGTTGTTGATGATCCCATGACAACATTTGAAAAATAGACAGGAGTTTTATCCTGTTTTTGTTTTGGCAAACAATCCTCCAGATAAATTAGTCATTCACTTCATTCAAATTTTCCCAGAAATGTTCAGTCACTTGCTGGCAAATACCTGCGCAAGTCTTTGTGACGTCAGGCTCTGTACTAAAGGGATGTGGTGGGAAAGATTGAAGCACTGCTTGTCCAGCTAGAATCATCCTCTTTGTCAGGACTTTGGTTTACCAGCTTTAATAGAGCTGATTGGGAAGAATTACCACTCCTGGTAACTGCTCTGCCCGTCCAAATACCACTGATTAGCCAGGCAGTTTGGCTCAATTGGTAGCACTCTTGTTTGTTAGTCAGAGGGTTGTGAGTTCAAGCTCCATATCAGTAACAAGAACTTCATTTGGAAGTTAAACCATTTGAACATGATCGTTATTATTTGAAAATCTCTCCAGTAGCTGTTTGACCTTTTAACAACTTTCCTTAATAACAGGAGACATTCTTTTACCATAGATTCGGAAAGTCTGACTCAAACACTAAGACAATTTTATGCAGGTCCACTCCTGTAACAACCGTGGGGCAGGAGTATAAAAATGAGCCACTCCTTGGATGGTTTGAACCATGCGTTGGTCACAGGCAGAAACATCAACTTGAAGTAATGTCTTCAAAAGTTTGTGTTGGGAATCCACACTCGTAAAGTGGTGGTACCAAGCCAGACTGCTGCTCAAGGTAATGTAAAGCAGCCCGTTCTGCTCTGGAGCTTTGAATTGTCCTCTGGATGATATGTTAAACCGTGATTCCTGTCTACCTATTTAGGTGCTTGTTAAAGATCCCTTGGCACTATTTGAAAAGAGAAGAGTTTCTTGTGGTGGCCTGGCCAATAATTCCCCCAAATCAAATTGGTCGTTCATTTCATGATTGTTTATGGGACTGTTTATGAGACAAATTGGTTTGCCTACAAAGACTCAGTCACAGCACCTGTAAATCCTGTGAGTTCCCTTTGAAACGTTTCGATGATGTGATAAGGCACTATATCAAATGCAAGCATTTTTATTATTATTATCATTGTCTCAGCCGTAATTGATAAGTGACTCCACTGTGCACAGGGCTATAAGAAAATGAGAGTGGACAAGTTATCTCAAATGAAAGAAAACTTCAGCAGAGGCTCATTGGGCCATTGGGCTCATTGGTTTGTGTGCTGGAATTCTTTTGGTATGTAAAAAGTAATTATTTCCAGATGGGAATGAAAGGGATATGAGACTGACATTTATCATTCCCTTGGGCTTAAGGCTATTGTTTTAAAATATAGAACCGTGTGGAATTATGGAAAGAATAAATTCAGTCCTGAACTAGAAGAGGACTTTCTAAAAAAAAAAGAACTGAGGAAAATCAGATCCAAATTAAGACTGCATTTTAAGGCTATTTTCCAAAATTCTGCAGGTTCTTATATGTTAAAACAACGGACGTAAGTTTAAGACTACGAGAAACTGTGGTCCTCTGAACAATGCAGAAGATTGTGATGACTAGCGTCTTGCTCCTGACATACATGAAGTGCCCGTGGGAGCATGTGGACACCCAGAGGGGAACTGGAATGTGGGGTTTGGCCATAATGGGCTCTACGATCACTGCCATCTCCATCATACTCCCATAAGTTCCAGAGCAAAAATCCAACTCCAGCACTGAGTCTTACTGCAAAATCCAGCTCATTATCTCCGTGGGACAAAAGGTTAAGAGTTTAATTGAAGAACAGTCAGTGGAAAAGGCATTATCCAATGAGTTATGACGTTTTGCTGAGAAGATATTTCTTGGTATCTTACCATTCATAACATTGTCACGGCAAGAATTATGCTGCAGCCACTATTTTGTCCTGTGGTGACAGTCTATGAATAGTTTAAAAATTCAAACATTCACTAAGCAACCTAACGACGTTAAGGTCATGAGTAACGCGCTAATAATTTCGGTTGACCAATCCAAATCTTTTCGGGGATAATTTAGGATAATTTCAGTAATATTTTTNGATCCTCTGTGTTTAACCTATATAAATCCACAGCACTGGAGGTTGTTGCTGTAACTATTCATCTTCAGGATAATGCCGGCAATCTGATGATCCTGGGAAAAGGTATCCAAACATGTCTTGTGCCATAATCTCACATACCTGCATTTTACATCACCACTAACATTTCAACCCACACCTTGTCTAATTCACATATTAAAGGAGAGTAATTTTAAATCTGACACAACAACGACAACTTGCATTTATATACTGGGCTTCACACAGGCTAGCACCTTGGAGGGCTTACAATTAAAAGGAAGGTACTAAGTATAGTGGGATTGTTTTTTCTTCTCTGGGACCTCCTTTCAAATTGGACCTTAGACTGACAGGAGGAAAGTGGTTACACTTAGTTTTCAATAATGGATTACCAATGTAATGTAATTAACACACATGTGGCCAAAATTCTGTCTTGAAAGTTTACTGATGGAATTTGGAGAGATAATTAACGCACCTCAGTGTTAAAATCTAAGGCAAACTCCCTTTTGTGTGGTGCAAAAAATCCACATTATTACTGTAAAAATCTTAATTTGTTCTCATTAATGGATGAGGCTCAGACCACTGTTAATTTACTCTGCAAATCCCATCATTTGTGACTGCTTTAAGACCACGGCTGATTTACAGATGGTATATGTTATCATAAGCACACTACAGGCTTCTGTGGAAAGGACCATTCAAAGAAGAAACATTCAAACCAGACGGCTCAGCAGTGGGGTGGGGAACATATCCTTTTAAGTAAAACATTGTTTATTTTTGGTGATTTGTGATTTTGTGCCGTGCCATCAGCCATTACGCCCTGAAACTCTGGAAATCCCTTAACCTCTCCGCCTTGCCCCCTCCCTCCCCACTTTCAAATCCCGCCTAAGGACCTTCCTTTTTGATTGTGCTTACGGTCACCTCCCGCCCCCACCCCCCCCCCCACCTCCCCCTCTCCCCCCGGCTCGTTGTCAGACTGTGAAGCGCTCCGGGACACTACCCAGCGTATTGGTGGGTAAACGTAAGTTGTTGTTATTGTTGTTGATTTCTGCCTTTACCAATACATATCTGTCTTAGACAAAGCTCATCTGTGTGGAAACTAACAGCTCTTATCAAATTTTCCTCTGGCTAGACAGCCTACTCCACAAAGTGTGCAGATCCACACTGACGTCAGTGGCCTTGAAGAGGAATACAATTCAGTACAACTTACAGCCATAAAGCCCTTTTCACATTCAAGAGGACGGCTCAAAGTAGTTGACAGAGGTGGAGAGGGGATTCCCTATCCCTACTAATGACAAGAAAGCTACTGGTCACGAGAAATTATAAGTTCTAACATTATAGCACACGGGTTCACATTTACCAGACCGTAAAGTGCAGGGGATATTCTTTATTGCAGCACACAGCTTCCACAAGAGGCCATTTACAACAAGACATGCATTCAGAGTCGACCAGTTCATCTGCTTACAAATAAAGAGAGCTAATCTGTTAGCAGGCGGGGTGAATCACTGCCCCAGCCTGGGATAGTTCCTCCCTTTTGATGGTGATTATTGAAGGCATCAATAACTCAAAATAAAGTTACACTTAAAGAAACATTTTCCCCATCCTACCTAATGTCCAATCCGTCATGTGGTCCTTTCTATAGCTTATAGGTATTTACACCAAGCATGCACCAACCATAAACCAGCAGTGGGATTTCGTACAAATACGGTCACTACACTTTACCGTAAAGCATCCTGTGAAGCATTTTGAGGCATCTCGATGACGTGATAAGACCCAGTATCAAAATGCAAAGTCCGTGACAAATGTTACGATGGAAAGTACCCCATTTCCTGGACCGATATCCCTTATTCAACAAAGTTAGATAAAATATAAACCTTTTTTCTGAAACTGAGCCACCGTTTCCTCCCTTTCCTGATTATAAGTCAGTCATAAACATTTCCAATCATTAGCTCCCTTGGGGAAAGGAGTTTTTCAATGGATTTTGATGACAAGCAAATCTGAACACTCAGTATATCACTCTGCTTCTAAACAGCGTCATCATTCACAGGCATAGTAAGTAGAAACGTTTTCCAGACACCATTCCTATGGAATCACGGTACAGCAATCGGTAGCTGAGGGTCGGCTTTAAATCCCAGGAATTACACACGGGTTGAATAGCCGGACAGTAGAGGGAGCTCCAATAGTTGGGTTTGAAATACACTATCAGGACAAACACAGTATCACGCATTTCTCCAAATCTGAACTGAAAGCGAAATGGACAAGGTAACTAGATGTTTTGAAAGAAATACTTTGAAAGGTCTAGAAGAGGTGAAAAGCACTGTATCAAATGCAAGGATTATTATTATCATATACATTGCTACCATATTTGCCTACACATTCACATTCCCTCAATTTCTCAGTAAATCCTGTGAAGCACATCACATTGAGATGTCCTTCTGACATGATAAGACGCTATACCAAAATCTAGGATTATTACTATTTATTTATGACAGTAATTTCACTTTTGAAATGCTACCTTCAATGTAAATACAGACTGATGTCATGAGATGTTCCGTACCATCACCCCGACCTTCCCTGCCCTCCCCCTCTCCTGATCCCAACCCTCAGCTTGGGTCCAAATCCTTAACTGTTCAGAGCCTTGGGACGTCCTCCTGACGTGAAAGGCGCTATATAAATGTAATTTGTATTTTTTTGTTGTTTTAGCTCAGTCTAACTTTATGATAGAGCGGTGTAAACGTTAATAAAGTTAATGAGTAGTTTTGAGTTTACCGGTAACTAATAATCCTTGCAGTTGATGTCTGAAAGCACTTCCCAGGATCTACTGAGAAGTGTAGTGGCTATGCATTTCGGAAGGCATAAGCGTGAGTGGGAGGGTGGAATGAGATTCAAAATATAAACAACTATTTGTGATAGGACGATCTTAGTACTCATACTCTCTCATGTTCAAATATACGAATATCTGGGCATTCAAAATTGCAAAATCTCAGCACTTTGGGACATCCTCCCGACGTGAAAGACGCTCTATAAACGTAATTTTGTTGTTGTTGTTGCATTGGCTGATGACGCACAGAGCATAAATAGCTCAAAGATTGATTGGAATAACAGTGAGAGCACGGATGGTGGAATAGAAACATTCACTGCACTTACCAGTTATTTCTGCGAAGCACTTTTAGGCATTCCAGCCCCCAAAACGGTGCTGTAATAAAACTGAAAACCCTTTCAGGAGAGGGGAAGGGAGGACAAAATTTGGCCTGGAACAAAAAGGAGTGAGGACTGAGTGAAGAAAGCAGACCAGCCCGGAAGGGGGCAGATTCCCCCCAGCTGCTTATCGTGTAAGGAAGCAACATGGACATTGTCCAGTCAGAGAGGTTTTGTATCCTCTCAAAGGCTCAATCCATTCATATATTATGATTCAAGTAGTTATACGCCTAAATACCCAGAGATGCATTGTTGGGATGGAATGCGCACTCTCTCCCTGGAGGGAAGCATCCTGCTTACCTAATTCCGGAAAGTATTAGGCGCAGGTGGGCAAGAGCCAAGGCTTGGGTGTAACTGCTGGAATCTACCCAGCTGAAATCGCATGCCAGCACCTTGGGACGTTCTCCTGACGTGAAAGGCACTATACAAATATCATTTTGTATTGTATTGTAAAACCTCCCACCACCCAAATTCACCAATGTCTGATTCCTATCCTGGTCTCCTGCTAGCTTCTAGCTGGCACAACAGCAACTATCCCCACATCACTCGGGTATCACTTGACATGAGCATGCTCCATACTGTGGCAGCTGGTAAAGCCATGGCAATGCACCTTAAACCCAACAGGCACTGATAATAATAATAACAATAAACCTTGCATTTGATAGAGAGCCTTATCACGTCCACGAGACATCTCAAAGCGCTTCACAGAAGATTACTGTAAAGTGAATTGACTGTGTGTTTTGTGAGCGAAACACAGCAGCCAATTGCGTACAGCAGCGTCACACAAACAGTTGTGGATTGAATGACCAAATTTTTTTAAAAGGGATTATTACCCCCGGGAAAGCAATCCACCTATCGACTAACAATCAATCGGGTTCCTACTTCCTGCCAGGTAAACAGAGACGCGTGGAGTAAGGAAACTTTGCTTAGCAATCGAACCCAAATCCTCTCGCTTGTGAAGCGAGTGCTCTAACCACTGAGCTACAGGATTCCGCTAATATAACAACCAGGCAGCCACAGATACACACCCAGATGCATGTAGCACACTTTACACTGTGTCAACTGGGTTCCTCTCCCAAGCCTTTTGGCAAGACTCACTTTCCACATTGTAGTATGCACAATACACCATGTGTGTCGTGTGCCAATAGAAGAATGTGTTGGGACTTGTAAACAACTGTAATATTAACCAAACAAACACAGCAGCGTAGAAAAAAATTAAAAGCGATTCCAAATTGGACGATTTGTCAATGCTACAACAACAAAGGTTGGTGTTACACGGAAACGACCAAAACAATAAAAATGGCAACTTGTTATTACACCATTGTTACACCAACGGATACGGACAAGCTAATGGAGCTTGAAGGTTATACAGGAAAATAAATAATTTGCCAGAGAACCGGTTAAAGCCTGTGGATGGACAGGAGCTCCTTACAGCGGGGCTTTGAACCCTTAGAAGGGTTAGGAAAAATAGCTCGGGGGAGAGGTAACATCACTAATAAGAGAGGATATGACAGTAATCAAAAGAGATGATTTAACTCCAGGTGATGGGAGACTAAGTCTATCTGGGTGGAAACCAGTGATGCCAAGGGGAAACAATTAATAATTGGGAATTGCTAATAGATCACCAGGGAAAAGGAAAGAAATTGATATGGAATTATTCAAGCAACTAAGGAGAGCATCAGAGAAAGGGAGGATACTAATTCTGGGAGCTTTTAATTACCCAGAAATTAAGCAGAATGATAATGGCAATCTTTCGAAAGGAGGAGGTAAATTCATGGACGCAGCACAGGATAACTTCTTGATGCAGTGTGTTAGAAAGGGTTCAGGGAAAGAAGGCCATATCTAATCTTGTATTTAATGCGAGAGCCTGAGATGGCGAAAAATTTGAGAGGATGGGGTGGACTAGAACAGCAGTAATCCTAATGCATTTAGATTTACATTGTGGCATGGATTGAAGCAAGGGATAATAAAAATTAATGTACCAGATTTCACCAGAGCTGATTTATCGCAGTAAGGAAAGTACTGGGGAAGATAAATTGCGAAATAAAACCGGTGCGGGAGGAACAGTAAGCAAAAATTGAATTTTTGAGGATATACTGGAGAGAGTGCAAATGAGATAAATGTATTGGATAATATCAAAAACCGGGCCTTAGTGATTAAGTATGGAGATTAGAGGAAGCATAAAGCAAACAAAAAATAGTCAGAACGATTCAAATAAAATGAGAATCGTGTACAGTAAAACATAATGAGACGCTAAAACAATAAAAGGGCTAAAAAAGGAAATTTTAAAGAAGCAAATCACCATGAGCGTTAAGGGATGAAAAGAAAATCTGCAAATATGATCATAAAAAGAACAAATGAATAAAAAAATGGGCCCTTAAGGAATAATAAGGTGAGAAAGAGAATTTCTTTCACAACTGTTTCACAAGACTTGTAGTATTCCCGGAGTGTTAAGTAAATCCCGCAGAATCATAGAAATGTATAGCACAGTAGGAGGCCATTCAGCCCACTTTCTCGTGTTGTTTGTGCCTCCAAGAAGCAATCCATCCTAATCCCAATTCTTGCTCTTTCCCTTTATCCTCTAATACTCTTCCACTGCTTGTGTTTGTTTCATTTGCTCTTAACTGTGCCCAATTGACTCTGCTCTACAGTTACCACCCTTTTCCCCACCCTATCCCCTCTCTGCGTCGGCATCCAACACCGCCATTTTGAAGCCCTCCAAAATGTTGTTCTACGTCAAGGGCACTGTATAAAAGCAAGTTGTTGTTGCTCTAACAGCGCCTAATGGCAACTCATTCCATACCCTGGCATCCTTCTGGGAGCAGTTCTCCTTTTTTACTCATGGGCAAGCAGGCATTTATAGAGAAAATAACAGTTGGGAATGAAAATGATCAGAAGGCTCCTAATGGATTCATTCCAGTATCCGAACAGAAATGAAAGGAAAGGAAAAAGCTCCAATTTCTGGATATCTTAGAAACTTCAGTGGATTTAGAGATGAGGCCACAGAAGACAACAATGACTTCAATCTTTACAGAAGACCACAACATAATCCTGGAAATTATTTGGATATCTGGAGCAAGGAAGCTTAAAGGAAATAATTGAAGAGCATCAAATTGAAGGATAAACCCAAGAAAATATTTATTAATTCAAGATTTCTGTACTACTCTATTACTACTTCTATACTAGTTTTCCGCCTACAAAGGCATATATACAGTCAATTCACTTTGCAGTATATTCTGTGAAGTGCTTTGGAAAGTCTCTAAGATGTGATAAGGCACTATATCAAATGCAAGGATTATTAATATTATTTACTATAACTCTAGTACTACGGGAATGAACTGGAGCTAACTCAAATCCCTTAAAAACTTTTCCAACAGATATTTATGGATCTCCTTGTTTTAGTTAAATTATCACTATGTAGAGAAACACATTCTTTTAACCTCCGGGCTAGCATTTGAATTTTGTGTTTATGTCCTTTCCTCCTATTTTTACTGACCAAAACCTTCTCTTTATCTTTCATTGTTTCGAATTCTTGAAAGATGGTATCTTTGACACTCTCCCCCATTGCATTGGAGAATCAGCCGAGACTGTGAGCTCAAAGTCTCGATGTGTGGTCTGAATCCACAAACCTCTGACTTATGCAACCGACTGAGCAAGTCTGAGAGAGTTATATTAAAGATAGCTGTAGATATTGCCAAAAATGTGAAAATATTAAAATTAATTTCCATATATTAAAATAAATTATATTTTCCATTAAATATATCATAATAAAATAGTAATCCTTGCATTTGATATAGTGCCTTATCACATCTTCGAGACATCTCAAAGGGCTTCACAGAATATACTGTAAAGTGAATTGACAGTATATTTTGGGGGTGAATTGTGGCAGACAATTGTGCACAGCAGCGTCCCACGAACAGTCGTGGATTGAAGTGACCAAATTATTATTATATTTTTTNAGAAGGAATTATTACTCCCGGGAAAAGCAATCCCGCCAATGGACTAACAACTGGGTTCCTACTTACTGCTAGGTAAACAGAGGCGTGTGGAGTAATGAAACCTGACCAACATTTCACTCTGCCGGGAATCGAACCCAGGTCTCTCGCTTGCGAGGCGAGTGCTCTAACCACTGAGCTACAGGGCTCTAGTGCATTCAAAGCCTAATGTATGTGAGAAACAGTAAACCATAGAAACTTACAGTACAGAAGAAGACCATTCAGTCTATTGTGTCAGTGCTGTGAAATACTCATCCAATCGACCCTTTTTACCCGCTTTTCCCCATACCCCTGCAAATTACTCCTTCGACTTGCAAGCTTCTTCACTGTGAGCTCCACTCCCTGTTTTTGTGTCATCGGCACGCTTAGAAATTGCGCCCTTACACCAGAATACAGATCATTTATATAAATGCAGGACATCAATAATCCCAATGGATCCATCTGCGTTAGGACCATTGCTTCCTTCCAGCACGTATGAGGCCAAAATGACTGACTTGACATCCTGCGTTGACCTTATGAGGAGGGTTTGGCTTCCAGGACCACAGCTGGACTGGGAGGTGAATTTAGATTTTTTGGATAAGTAACTGTTAGGACCATTTATGAGCAAAGCCATATTATAACAAAGTTCAGTAGATTGAAACTTTGGAACTCCCTCCCTCAACCCCTTCGCCTCGCCCCCTCCTTCCCCATCTTCTGGTCGCGCCTGAAGACCTTCCTTTTCGACCGCGCCTACGGTCACCTTTCCCCCTCCCCCTGGCTCGGCCCCGGGCTTCACCATTGTTAAGCGCTCTGAGCCGCCTCCCGGCGTGGAGGGCGCTATATAAGTGCAAGTTGTTGTTGTTGTTGTTGCAACAACCAGGTAGTTTTTGTTTCTTATTCCTTAACCAATTTTCTATCCCTGTCGCCACCATTCTATTATTACAATCGCCTTAATTTTTTTTAACAAGCCTCTTAAGTGCCACCTTATCAAAAAAAAATGTACATACATGACAATGACAGTACCTTTATCTATTCTTTGAGTCATTTCACTAAGAAAAATCAACCCATGTCTTTCTGAGTGATTATGAACATTATCTTGAACTATTGTCTCTAAAAGTTTGCCCCCTATGGATTTTAGGCTGACTGGTCTATAGTTACTCAACAGATCTCATTCTCCCTCTTTGAATAAGGTGGTATGTTAGCATCCTTCTAGTTTTTGGGTACAAGTTTTTGAATCCAGGGATGTATGAAAGATTGGAGTCAGAGCATTTACTTTTTGTTCCCTGACGTTAAAAAAATAAGGATCAATCAGTGTTTGAGCAGGTAATTTTGGTGGCAATTGTGAAAAACATGCATAGAAGAGACCTGGCAATGTGTCTTTTCCATATTCTTGCATAATAATTTACCACTTGTGGTGGAAAATTTAAGGAATCCATGAATCAACCAGTTTACGAAATGAGAAATTAACCACTTACCCTTCGTAAATGAGTATAATTTATTCTACACTGGGAATAAATTAAAAATACCCTGTTTCCCCAACTTCTATTCAGAAGCTAAAATAAAAAACAGAAGTCGCTGGGAACACTCAGCAGGTCAGACAGCATCTATGGAGAGAGGAAAGTGCGTAACATTTCAGGTCGATGACCTTTCGTCACTGATTTGCTTAACGTTCCCAGTGACTTCTGTTTATTATCTCAGGTTTCCAGCATCTGCAGTATTTTGTCTTTTGTTTACTCAGAAGCTACTGTCTGCTGTAGAGAGAATGAACCTAATCTACTTATTAAACAATCTAGAAAAAGTAGTCTTTCTCAAAAAAAAATGAACAATTAGAGGACGTGCAAACATGTGAATGAGAGGAGCCTGGAAAATAAATGCAGAAATTGCAATTACTAAGAATCTAAAGGAATGGGTGGAAATTATGGATCTTTGAAAAGCACCCTGGCGAAGAAAGGACAGAATAAAGATGTGCAATTAGAGAAGAATAGCTGACGGCAGCTGGAGGAAAAATGCCCCTAATGTTTTTACATTACAAGGGCATTGGAGATCACATTAACTGACTTCACAGATTCTGGAAAGATAGCTTTGTAACATTACATAATTCACTGTTCAAATACCAACTGCGTGATCTGTCAGCGAACATGAAATGATGCCAACGGCACTTCAAAGTGTATTGCAGTACATATATAATGTTCATTGTTCACTTGTACCTACACTTCACTCCAGAAACTGTTGAGCGCAGTTATAGTTCAGTGCTTTACGCAATAGCCAGATGATGCACATCCTGAAGTCACTTATTCATAAATCCAAATTCATATCTGTACCCATGATTCACATCCCAAACTCTGCCTGAATACAGAGAACATATGGTGATGGGGGGGGGTTAAGATACTCCACAGGGAGAAGTCCTGGTACCTGTGCGGCTGATAATATTTATAAATAATATTATGATGTTATTAAAAGCAGGATGCTAAATTTGCAGATGATGTGTGGGGATTCAAAGAAATGAACAGAGAATAAGCACCTGGCTCACAAATGACATTTAAAGCTGAGAAACGCAAGGAAATACATATTGAGGTGAAACACACGACCTGTGATGTGCTAATTAACACACTGTTGAAAAACACGGCCAGTCGATGTCTTAATTATCAACTGGCCTGTTGTTATTTTCCTTTTGCTTGTTTCGACTCCAAGATCCTCTTGCTCTCGTGCTCAAATCCCTTCACTCCTTGGCACCTCCCTCCCTCTCCGACCTCCTCACTCCCCAATCCACCACCCGGCGCCTCCACTCGACTGACACCAGCTCCTGCTCGTCCCCCGCACCCCACCACCGGAGGTCGCGCTTTCAGCCACTACGCCCCGAAACTCTGGAACACTCTCCCTCAATCCCTCCGCCTTGCCCCCTCTCTCCCCTTTTTCCGTCTGAAAAACTTCCTGTTCGACTGTGTTTACAGCCACCTCCCCCGCCCCACACCCGGCTCGGAGTCAGACTCCGCCACTGTTAAGCGCTCTGAGACGCTATCCTCCGGGGAAGGGCGCTGTATACGTCCAAGTTGTTGTTGTGGTTGTTTCCATCACAATGATTGAGCCCGAAGCCCAAGTCACTCATTTGCCAGTTAGTGAGATAGCAGCTGAACTCAACAAAATAAATTTAGATTACGCAGAGCTTCCTGCTCGGTGATTACTGGACAACAGGACGTCAAAATAGGGGGAAATCATGATCCAAACGTTTAAACAACGAAGAGGGCCAAAAACTAGCAAGAAAGTGACCAAGTATTGTTAAAATCTGAATCCCGAATCAGGTAAAGCATTTCAAAGCGCATTGTATTGATTTGTGATACAGACTACACCGGAGGATTCTGGACCGCAGTGGATACAGACTACGCTGGAGGGATCTGGAGTGGGGGATAACGGAGCGAGCTGGAGTACAGAGTGCCCGTTTCCTGCTTTTGTCTGTTCCTATGTCTGAGAAAACCCTTTTAATGATAAAGCAGTGTTATTGACGACTGGTGGCATGGCACTCAGTGCTGAAAGTATTTCAAACTTTCCAGCAATTGTGGGATATCTTTATCATTTCGGCCCTCGTTCTCCTAAGTTGCGTAGTTACGGGCTTGAACACGGTTACTGTGGTGTACTACTAGCCAAACCCTCATGTTCGACTCCAGCTTCACAATGTTGAGATGAATTATTTTTCCAACCTGCTGATATTTTCACAAACAACTACTAAACCGATATTTAAAGTAAAAACCACTTCAGCGAACATCCCCTTGTTATAGCCAATCCTCTCCCACAGCTATTGACACAATGTTCATACTGATATCAATTATTGAGAGGTATACAGAGTAAATGGAATCAATTTCAGACACAGGGAGCGAACGAACGCAAAGCAGTTTATTTCCCAGCTGTTTTGACAATGTTAAAGGCAACATTATGCATATGCCAGTCATTTCCATTCACTTTTGTTCAATAACAATATTACCACTTACATTATAAGGTCCAGTAATCTTGTTATACTTCGCAAGTTTAGCTGAACAAATTTTGACATGATAAATTTATATTCATTGAGTTCCTTGACTCAAAATCAAGCCCGCAGGTGCTTTGCCAGTCTTCTTGACTGGGAGAAATGAAAGTTCCCTCAGGGTTTTGCAGCATGAAACATACGGAAGTACAATATGTTTATAATGGATGCAGCAAAATTGGATACGCAGTCAGAACAGAAATGTTGTACTCTTCATTTCTTGATATCACTTTACAAACTGACAAGCTACAAGCCATGTCTGACTAACCCACAGGGAACTTTCAAACTCGCGCTACAGTTTCTACTTATTGACTGCAATTAGCATTTTTCGAAAGCCTTCCAGTTTGGAAATAAAAAAATCCATCTCACTGAGGAGCTCGTTCTCATATCACCCCTTCCTCCCCCCCCCCCCCCCCCCCGCCCACTGGAACATCTTATCGAGGCACTTTGTACAAATTGCTGTGAACTTGTGTTTACGGAGGGATACATGACAGGATTCGATGGGTTATGTAAAATAAACTATCGAGGGACACAGGTTTGGGGAGCTCATGAGTGACTGATTTGCCCGTGAGTTATGATATTCAGCATCATGAACAGTTTATTTATTTCTATCCCTTTTGTTAAGAGCCTCCTTTTTAAATTTGCTCTAAAATTCCTGTTGCGGCATCTGCACAAATAAATCATAATAATAATTCTTGCATTTGATATAGCGCCCGATCAAATCGCTGAGACGTCTCAAAGGGCTTCACAGAATACAGTGAAAAGTAGTGTGACCGTGGATGAATTACGCGACCACAGTTGTGAAGTGATTCTCACCCTGTCTTTTCTCAGCCATAAAAATGGTCAAATTAATTACCTTCCAGAAAAAAACATGACTATTTATTGTCCTTGAATGTGACTAATGTAACATATTTGGACAATAACCTCTTGTGATGTTCAGACTTTGTTTGAATGAGCTTCCAAAGTCTAGGAATCCTCTTACCACTCCTGTCTGGTAGAGTTGCAGAAAGTTTACAGAAAGTTTACAGGACAGGAGGCCATTCAGCCCGTTGACTCTGTGCTGCTGCTAACTCACATTCTGGAGCTCTCTTCTCTTATCCCATTTTCCTGCTCGTTCCCTATACCTTTACTATTATTTTTTCCTGAAGTAGTTATCGATTTTTTTTAAAAAAAACTCCTGTGTTTATGGACTCAGCTTCAACAGTCTTTTATGGTAAATCTTTCCGCATTTTAACATTTTAACCCTCGGGATAACGCCATTTTTCCATCCCCATTTTTTTTCTTCTGATTTTTTGTTTTGTCAGCCAGGAAATTGATGCACGTGGATATGATAGTTGTGAAAAAATGTATGTGGTCATTAGGAAGTATAGACAAATTCTATAACCAGGCAGGCACCCTGTTATAATAAACCCTATTAGAATGAACCTTTTATAATGAACCTTTTATAATTTACCCAGATATAAAGAACCCGATCACAATTAACCCTATTATAATGAAACTATATACAATAAGCCCTGGTACAATGAACTTTATTATAATGAACCCCTGTTTAATGAACCCAGATATAGTATAACGAACCATATTAAAATGCAATAAAACACCCGCCCAACCCCACTCCCACCGCAAACCCCAACGGAAGTTTGAATTTGGTAACGTTAATGTGCTGTTGGTGTAAAAGATTGTGGAGTAGTTATTTTGTTGATGTGTGCCTGTTCATAAACCACTGCTAACGTCAGTCGTGGTCGTATTAAACGACCTATTATGTGCCTCAGCAATTATTGAAATTGTATCACGTGGGAAGTCTGAAAATTGTTGACTAACTTCTAATTTGTCCATTTGGGCAATTCGTAGATTACACTGCGAGGACATTCTTACAAAGCGAAAGGCCTTCCCACTCCTCTAATATCATTGTTTCCCGTCCCGAATGACTCAACAACAACAACAAATTCCATTTAAAGAGCGCTTTTCACGTCGGGAGGACGTCCCAAAGTGCTGAACAGTCAGATGTCGGGGACAAGGGTGGTGTAGGGGTGAGGGAAGGCAGAGAGGTGGGAGAGAGACCAAAGGCACGATTGAAGAGAAGGGTCTTGAGACCGGCCTTGAAGGAGGCAAGGGAGGAAGCGAGGTGAAGGGAACGTGGGATGGGGTTCCAGAGTGTGGGGGCAGAGAGGCTGAAAGCCCGGCCACCGATGGTAGGGCGGGTCGGGCGGGAGACATGGAGCAGCCCGGAGTCCACTGAACGGAGGGAGCGGGCAGGTTGGTAGGGAGTCAGCAGGTCAGAGAGGTAGGAGGGGGCGAGGCCATGGATGGCCTTAAAGGTGAGGACGAAGATCTTGAATTCGATCCTCTGGGGGATGGGGAGCCAGTGGAGTCGGGCGAGGGTGGGAGCGATGGGGTCACGGAGCCTGTTGTTGTTGTAGTTTGAATTCTGCTGGAGAATAAGCTCTCTTCTGCTCGAGGGGTTCAAACAATCTGAGTCAAAGTCGATCTCCCCGGCCACTGTGTAGCCAGCAAGTTGAGGTGAGGCTGCTCAGCGCGGCGTTGGAGAGTTGGGTGTTGGGAGTTGGTCAGCGAAACAGAAACTTATGGAGCTTCCAACGTTACAGGATTTATGCTAATAATAAAGCTTACATTTGATATAGCTCCTTATCACTCCTGAGTCAAAGTCAAAATGCTTCACAGGAGTGTAATGAAATGTAGTGACTGTGTATTCATGCACAATTTCTTCTGGAGACTCACATCAAGGAGCTAAATAAAGTCTTGCATCATTCAATAGGCAAGATATCCCCCTCACATCCATCCCTCTACGACTTCCCTCGCAAATAAACATTTTCGTAACCGAATGCAATGACAATTAACTTCTGCGTGGGTCTCTTGGCAGGAATGTACTGTGATTGATGTACAAGGTGCAATTGTTCCTCTGTCAACTCTCTGATGAAATGTTATTAACAATGAACCAACCAAGGCAGTGGCAGGCGGCAGCAGTACTTACTGCTACGCTGCACATGCTGGCGGTGCTTGTTTGCATTCGTTCACAGTAGTCAAAGCTACGGCGATATCACTGAACTAAGTAGGAAGCGAGTTTATCACCGAACGATCATGGGTTTTGATTCTGCATCTGTTGCAAGCAATTTTTTTTTCTAAACACTTAGGTGAGTGGCCTTAGAACTCAAGATGCTAACACAGCTCGGTGCACGCATCAATTCTCGTGTAACGGAAACTATTGAAGTTCACTGTAAACAAACACACTTTTGTTTTTCCTTTAATGTCACACACCTTCTCCTCTCCTCTCCCTGTCTTCCACCTTCCTTCTTGCCTCCCGCAAGGACACCTCCTGGTGAAAGGTGACGCCAGTGGGCTACAACTCCAAACTTCTCTGTGATCACACGACAGAAATATTCCCAATTCAAAGCCGTGGGAGGGTGGTGGTGCGGGGGAGTTCTGTTTTAGTGCTTCGCCTGAACACCCACCCCCTCCCCTGGCTCCCACTCCTGAAGAAGAGGCTTTCAGGAGCGTTTCCTAAGTCAAGGCCCCTTTTCCTGCTGCACAACAATAAGGACAAAAAAGGGATTGAGAGGATTTTCTTTAAGCTCAATGCATGCTTTGCTGGGTGTCCTTCAGCACAAATCCCATCCCCTCCCCCACCACCGCCACCACCCCCCCTCTCCACTTCCCCCAACTTTAACAACATCTCCCACAAAGACAGACACAAGATTCTATTTTGAAAGAAAACTTTTTTCTGTTCGCCTGCAGCTGGCCTGAGTAGGCGCTGACAGGAGGGACTGCCTGACAGTGCCTGTAAGAAGTACTCCAATCCCCCGTTGTATCTGATAATTAATAAATGAAACACCCAGGGACTCCGCTAAAGCTTCCTCAGATGACATATCTGTCGTGAGCTCGGCAAAGCATTAAATGGCCATTTTCTGACAGAATGACTTCACCGCCTTAGAGCTTCCTTGACTTTGTGTGGATTTTTTTTCTCGTTGACGGCTCTAGTTCATTTCTGCCTGTTTAATTGGGCCCCGGATGAATTTGCTCGACAGGGCCATTCATCATGTGGCAGAAGTGGTGGACGAGCCCAGGGGGAGCCAGCTGACAGCTCTGCCAGCGCTGATGCTGAATGCACTGGAAGTTCACATATTTGGGCATTAGTGCAGCTATTAGTTTAACAAGCTTCGTTTATCCTTGTCACTACCACTTCAGCTTCCCATGTAATCATTTGAAATGTAGATTACTAGTAGACAAATGGGACAGAGCAAGAGCATGCAGCAAAGTGACATGGATAGCTTGTTAACCACTGGTTTTTAGATGAGAACACTTTGATTAGCTTAATATTCACATTATTTCTACGGCAAGTGTTTTGTCACCTGTGTGCAACCTTCTGGAAACAGTTGGCAAAGGTTTGCTGACCCACACTAGAAATTAAAGTAATTATATGAAGGGACGAGGTTGGGGAGAGGGGTGGGGGGGGGGACGGTGGTGGAGAGAGAGAGGCTAGAGGCAGAGCGAATCAGACTTGTGACAACCTTCTCCGTTGTAAGGGTGAATATAATATAAGGGTGAAAGGACCGGTATAAGGGTAGAAGCGTCAATATAAGGATGAAAGGGTTTGAATCAGTGGGTGGCAGGATGCAGGTAATAATTAATGCCATGTTCACGAGCTGCAGAAGGAATCTTCAGACACTTCCTGGAGTCTCAACCAGCCCCAGGCCAAGTGTCCAAAATTGTAACAGCTTTCTCTTTTGAAACTAGATTGACAATCCAGCAGTTTGTACATGATCATTAGTAGGTTATAAGCGATCATGAGCTGAACAGTCATTCCTTCATTTATAAGCATCAAAGTATGAGTGAGTACTCATACTTTGATGCTTATGAGAAAGCAAATTGACAAGTTCTGGGTAAAATACAACCCGGGATTGGAGATGAGAATTGTTAGGGATAGGAAAGGGCCGTTGGACCCAACAAACCGATGCTTATTTAGATCTGCATCTCACGTAGTAGATCCCACAATCTTTTCCAACAAGACTTCTCCAGGGGAGAGGGGAGGAGGTGTAATTCTCCGGGGGAGGGAATTGTGATATGATTGTGGACTTGCCTGGCCTTGGCATAACAAAGCTTTGACATAACAAAGTCCACAATAATATTGGTTAACTGGCTCGTCAATGAGACTTGGGAATGTGGACATGTCCTGAATCCTGCTTGATCACGTCGCTGGAAAAGTACCAGGGTGCACAGTGAATCTTTTCTTTTTCAATCTCTTTTTGAAAAACACCTTTAGATGACTCTTAAACCCATTTGTACTGTTTGTTTCAGTGGCCTTGCCTAGTTATTTATTCCACAAGTCTATTTTCTGTGAAATCTCTTCGCCAGACTAAACTCTCTCTCTAGGCCTAGCTTCCCATTTGGAATTTGTGTTCCCTCCTATTTAAGCCAGTCACTTCAGTGATGAA
Organism: Callorhinchus milii; assembly: GCF_018977255.1. Classification (NCBI taxonomy): domain Eukaryota; kingdom Metazoa; phylum Chordata; class Chondrichthyes; order Chimaeriformes; family Callorhinchidae; genus Callorhinchus; species Callorhinchus milii. The sequence continues at coordinate 4,420,620 of NW_024704742.1, read as the reverse complement.
TTTACTGGGCTCAATTGTCTTAAAGATTTCAAGTAGCTGCTTCAAAAGCTCTGTTTGTCAAACACTTGCTCAGAATTTCGATTCCTGAAAACTGCCTCACATTAATTCCAGCTTGAAATCCATCATTCATCTTGCGCTGAGCTTTCTGACCTGACCTGACTGCTTTCTAAAATGTTCTGATTAGTAAGAGAGTCCCTAATAGCAACTCCGAGTTGCAAATAGTGATACCTGATGGTTCCAGGAAGCGTGTCATGTTAACATCCTGACGGTTTGCAAATAGATTGCGTTCCACACAACGTTCCTATGGTTACTTGAAGAATCCACTTTTTTGGGGTCAGCTGAGTGTCTGGCACATGTGGAAACCTATCACAATAATTAAGGTTATCCAAACCAGACTGTTAGTCCCAACACCAAAGCATGGAAACTACCCTTGGTCTAACATGGAATGCACCCTGTCATCCCAGAGTGATCCACCTTGCTAATCCCGGAAAGTATTAGGCGCAGGTTGGCAAGAGCCACAGTTTGGGGACCCCAGAGTGTGCGTTGGGGTACTCCTGGAGTCTAACCAGCTAAAACTACATAGGTTGCCATTGAAAGTACCACTGGCAAGCTTCCCGGTGCTTGTCCATCTGGGACCTGGCTTGCAGGGTAAGGAAGAGCTGAGTGGGAAGAATCCCTGTCCCCAGTTCCATATTTATGTCTTACATATTTTCTTAGTTAAATATTGTCCCAAAATGTCAGTCGGGTGATGGATCACAATGCCCTGAAAACAAACTATGTACAGACATGAACATGTATTCATAATGTCTGGAATGCACTGCCTGAAAGGACAGTGGAAACATAGTCAACAAGAATAGAGGGAATTGGATAGGTACTTGCAAAGGAAAAACTTGCAAGGATATGGGGAAAGAGTTAGAGGAGTGGGACTAATCAGGTAGCGCCGGGGAATGGGAAAGACCGGGCCAGACACGATGGGCCGAATCGCCTCCTCCTGTGCTGTAATATTCTATGATTCTATGATTCTACATACACACCAGCCTAATATCATTCCACTATTCAAACGGTGGCCCCTGTAATAGAAGGAAACATGTGACTGCTTCACAGGCTGAATTTCTACTCCGCTTACACGAAACTGAGCTCATTCTTTTCTGAAGTGTGCTGCAAACTGTGAACAGTTTGCCACCCTGTGAGAATGCCAACAGCAATTCGAGAAACGATTAGTTTTTCTAATTTATTCAAAGCATTTGCTGTAAATTAAAGGGACTCAGCCTTCACATGAAACAAGAACTTTGGCAACCCAGCTTTGTTCGATTTGAGTCTCAACCCTCGGCAAAGCGATAGTTGTCAAGTGACATTATTGCGAGATCATGAGATCTGCCTGTGATACTGTCCTGACAAAAAAGCATGAGAAGGCTCCTCTGCTTTTCCCATCACAAAAAGAAAAGGAAGTTTCTCCCAGTGTCCTGGACGATGATCCCCAAATATATTAGTCATTCACCTCTTGGCTGTTTGTGCTGCATTGTTGTGCGCAAATTTTGCTTCTATTCTGTACAAGTGCACAGTTGCTAGACATATCCCTTAAAAGTAAAGCACTTTGAGATGTTTTGAAATAATAATCATTGCATTCACCTTGTCAAGTCATCAAAACGCCTCAAAGCACCTCACAGGACTTTACTGTAAAGTGTAGTGACTGTGCATTTGCAGCCAATTCGGGCGCAACAATTTCCCACAAATTTCGTAACAACATTATATATCAAATAAAAGGATTATTATCAATTTTAATAACATGTTTGTGTTCCGTTTGAGTGAGTGCTGGATATACATGCCTTTCTTTTGTTGAAAGATACTCAGCCTGCATGCAGTGAGTGGGTAAAGCTCTCCGGCTCCTTGTTACGCGGGAAGAAGTTCTGCATTTCCAGCTTCACGGAATTCTCCTCCTCAGCACGTTTAAAATGCGATGCGTACCGTCACTTTTGTACTTCTGTAGCCCAGTGCGTTGCTTTCATTGCCTGCGTCCGGGCTAACGTGTATCGCGCCACACTTCACGCCCTACATGGAGCACAAATCCTGTGCGTTACATCGTACAACGGCGTGCTAATTACCTGATCTGCCACGTGCCCATCCTCTTTCCTGTCTGTCGTTTGCTCTGTCGTTTGAGCAAAAACAAGAGCACGAGAAAGCAACACATCTCACTTTACTGCGTTTCTGCATTGTTTGTCCATTGCAGAGATATTATGCTTCTGTTATTCCCTACCCACCCCCACCCCATTCATCACCAGGGAAGTGCCATTGACTCTTCTTGGAGCATTGCGTTCTGAGAAGGATCACATCACAGCAGCCAAACTGTGACTCTTGGGACTTACGGTCTCCAGAGCAAGATCTATATATATATACCCACCGCACCTAGCCTCAGAGGTTACGCAAACAGGATAAACAGACTTGCCAGTTCTATTTCTTTTGGATTTGTTTCAACTCGGGGCAATTTTTTTTTTATCATTCGATATTTTTTCTGGTCTTCTGGCTTTCTCCTTCTGTTTCATGCTTGTGTCGGGGGAGATGTCCTTTGGATTGGATGCTAAACCGAGTTCCTGTCTGCCTGTCCAGGTGGATAGTAAAGATCCTATGGCAGCATTCGAAAAGATAAGGGAGTTTCTCCCGGTGTCCTGGCCAACAATCTTCCAGATATCAATCACCCAAATCAAATTGGCTGCCATGTTCATCTACAAATGCACAGTCACTGCACTTTACAGTATATCTTGTGAAGTATTTTGAGTTGTCTCAATGACATGGTTATATGAAACACAGGAATTATTATAATTTTTGATGTAACCTTTAGACCAGTTATGACAATTTTAAACTTTGTTTTAATGCTACTTCTATTCACCAGCCAGCTTAATGTTTGATTTTTTTTCACTTCACAGTTTATTCTGTGAAGCTCATTGAGACGTCTCGAAGATGTGATAAGGTACTGTAGTAATAGTAATCCTTGCATTTGATATAACGCCTTATCACGACTTCGAGATGTCTCAAAGTGCTTCTCAGAATATACTGTAAAGTGAATTGACTGTGTTTTGTGGGCAAAATGCGGTTGCCAATTGCGCACAGCAACGTCCCACAAAGAAGTCATGGATTGAAGTGACCAATTTATTGTTTTTTTAAGGAATTCTTACTCCCGGAATAGCAATCCGCCAATCGACCAACAACCGGGTTCCTACTTACTGCTAGGTAAACGGAGGCGTGTGGAGTAAGGAAACTTGCCCAACATTTCGCCCCGACCGGGAATCGAACCCAGGTCTCTCGCTCGTGAGGTGAGTGCTCTGACTACTGAGCTACAGGACTCCATTTGCTATATCAAATGCAAGGATTATTATTATTGTTATGTAAGTGCACACATATCAATAGCACTGTCTCAGACCGTGTTCAAGTGGCCATTCTTCATGCGTGAGCCTGAGCAGTGAATGTCAGCAGAGGCCAGGACAGTGAGTGAGGGGGGGAATCAACATACATAACCAGCACAGAACTTGTCCTCGTTTAAACAAGGCCATTTTCCCACAGGAGTCACCAGATAGCTTGAAATACCTCGTGTTCTTAGCCTTAGAATGTAAGATTGTGTGGCTACGTGACACATGTGCTGGTTCATACCAGGAGCAAGAATGGTCATTGATTCTGTGAATCAGGGGTGAGTGACAGCTCTTTATGGGTCAGCAATGTCTGTGGGGAGAGAGAGATCCTTCCGTTAAATAACAGAACCCGTTACAAAGAAGTGAAACTCACTGCAAATATACAAGAATATACAAAAGAAAATCAAACTTTAGCTGGCCAGTGAATTAAAGCAGCATCAAAACAACTTTTAAAATTATACGCTTTCTTTTCATTTGCAGCTGCTCTGAAGGCTATTTAAAAATAATAATAATAATAATAATATGCCTTGCATTTACGAAAGGAACTTTCACATTGGGAGGACGTCTCAAAGCTCTTCGTAGTAATTACCGCAAAATGTAGAGTGCTGTATTTCTAGCTGGACGAACCAATAAGATTAATTATGGGTCTTTCAAAACCACACCTTATGTTGAATTGGGCAAAGGTAAACATTAATCCTGCCTTTGTTTGATTCTGCAAACTCTCCACAAAAGATGTTTGTGAGCACTGCTCCTTCTTTGTGTGTGTAGTCAAGCATAATGAAACATTTTGTGGACTCTCATCCATGGTATCTCTAGAGAAGAAGCCGGGTTATGACACAGTGCTAGGCATGCCGCACTGTTTCTTTTGTAGCAGATGAGCACAACCCATGTCTACCACCTTGACCTTGCTGCTACTGGATTGTTTCATCTGCAACAGTTCTCTGCATGAGTGGAAAGAAAAGGGAGGAGGAGGAGCTCTGTCTTGCCTTTGTTAGAATGATCCTGACCCCGTTATCAGACAGGCCTGTTGTGCTGAATCTTAAATCCAGCAGTCCTAAAGGACCTTTGAGAGACCATGCTGTGGTTGGCTCCATCAGCCAACTTCGAAGGGGTCTGTCCATGTGGCATCCTTCGTGCTCTCATCACTGTCATTATTCTCCTCACTTTCAGACAAAACACCCTGAAGGTACGAGGGTGGGCATTTTAATGTTCGATTTCAAAGCCGATGGAGCGACCCTGGCATCAAATGTTAGGCTTAGCTCAGACACTACAAAATAAAGAGACTAAACGATTGTTTTGTACTGCAGGGTCTTTAATCATTCGTTCAGCAGCAGCTCAGCATTTAACAAAAAGGTTCTGGCTCTCCTGGTTTCTCAGTGGGTAAATGCACTGAGCTGCACTGAACTGATTGATTTCAGCATAGAATCATACAGCACTGGAGGCCACTTGACCCATCTTAACCCAAATGTCTGAATAAAACCTGTTTGATCCTACTCCCAAGTCACAAGATCACAAGGTTGTTCTGGATGAAGAGGACCCTTCGTCCCATCCAATCTCATCCCTCCAGCACATCCACCCTCCTATCCCCCCATTACTGCACCAAGCTGCCTTGTTAAATAAGCCTAATGTCTCGGCCTCCATCACCTTTCCTGGCAACCTCTTCCAGTCGTTAATTACCCTCTGCTTAGTGGAAAAACTTCCTGGTGTCTGACCTGAAATGACCTTTTACAACTCTAACCCTATGTCCTCTTGTTCTCCTGTCTTGATACATCCAAAAGTATTGATCTGGGTTTACTTTTTCAACCCCATTGAAAATATTATCCTATGAGGTCTCCTCCGAGTCGTCTTCTCTCAAGTCTGAAGGCCCCAGCTTGTCTAATCGCTGCTCTTAGCTGATTCCTTTAACATTGGGGATCATCCTCGTTTCTCTCCTCTGCACTGCCTCTAGGATCTGAACAGCCACATTATGTTGCTCTGGAACCCTACCCTGCACGAAGGGCACTATATTAATACGTTGTTGTTGCGGTGACTAGAACTGTATGCTGTATTCAAGGTACGATCTGACCAAATCGCTCTGCAGCCTCTGAGTATGACATTTGGGGATCTAAGATCAACTGATTTACTCGTATAGCCCAGGATCTGTTTTTCTTGTTTACTGCTGCCTCATATTGTTTTGACGTAGTGAGCAATGAATCAACTGACACCCCTAGATCTCTTCCTCCTTGGCAAGTTCGGTTCCATTCATGGAGTAGTTATGTTTCCTATTCTTGGATTCCATGTGTAGTTTATTATCAGTATTCAACGTAATTTGTCAGACCCTATCAAGCTCTGTTTGTAGTCTTGAGACGTGCCTTGAAGGAGGCAAGGGAGGGAGCGAGTCAAAGTGAGTGTGGGATGTAGTTCCAAGTAAAATAACTTCCCTTAATCCTCCCCCTTGGTTTTTGGTGTTGATCTTGAATTTATAGCCTCCAGTTACCAACTGGTGGATATAGCTTCTCTCAAGTTATTTTATGGAGTCCTGTAGCTCAGTGGTTAGAGCACTCGCTTTGCAAGCGAGAGACCTGAGTTCAATTCCAGGCAGAGGGCGAAACCTTGGGCAAGTTTCATTACTCCACACGCCTAATAATAGTCCCTCCTAAAACCAAAAACAATAATAAATTGGTCATATTCAATCTACGACTGTTTGTGGGACATTGCTGTGCGCAATTGGCTGCCGCGTTCGCCCACAAATATAGTCAATTCACTTTACGGTGTGTTCTGTGAAGCGCTTTGGGACGTCCTCCCGACGTGAAAAGCGCTATATCAAATGCAAGGATTATTATTATTATTATTATTTATGAAAACTTCTCAAAAATTTGAGCACTTTTCTTAGAACTCTTCTCAGTCTTTCGCTATTGCGGTGAAAACAATCTCGGTTTCTCTAGCACCTCCTTATAATTAAAGCTTCTTGTCCCCGATAACATCCCAGTCATCCTCCTCTTATACCTTCTTCACGGCCTTGATATTCGTAACTCACTACTGTACTAACAAAGATTTTTTCTTTTGAACCATGCTGCCGGCACAATGATCTATCTGTACATTGGGAGCAAACAGCTTGTTGTTTGGTTCATTGGAATAATGGTTTTGGATCAGGGTTGTGTTTGTGCCTATCATACAGCAGTTGTAGGCTGACACATTTTGATGTCTGTGCACCAGAATAGCATAAAGAAACAGCACCCCTCAAAGGCCAATGGTGAAAAAGCAGATACAGGAGGCTGGTGTCATCAGTCCAGGGGGGCAGTGAAGTGGTATCTGATTCTACGGCCTGAGTCCAGCACACCTACAATAATAATAATCCTTGCATTTGATATAGCGACTTATTACATCATTGAGATGTCTCAAAGCTCTTCACAGGATGTACTGTAAAGTGGACGAACTGTATATTTTGTGGGTGCACTGGAATGTTGTTCACAACATCTGCAAAGACATTCTGTTGGTTCGTAGGTGGTCTATGACATGTGGGTCAGAAATCTGAGCATACATATAATTGGCCATTCAAGAAGACATTAAAGATCGCATGACATTATTGAAAAAGGGAAGGTAGTTTTATGTAGTTTTATGTCAGTCATTTTATGGCCATTTTTGGATGGACATTGCTGTGCGCATATTTGTTGTCACAATCCCCATGCTTAAGAGTATCCAAACCAAACTGGGAATTCCATCCATCCCACCTACACATGGAAATTCCAAAGATAGATTGTTGGAATGGAGTGCGCACTCTCCCCCTGGAGGGACGCACCCTGCTTACCTAATTCTGGAAAGTATAAGGTGCAGGTTGGCAAGAACCAAAGCTTGGGGACCCCAGAGTGTTTTCTATAAGTGTAAAAATTGTCCAAACAAATCGTTAAAAATCAAAAAGATAAATTAAGATTCACCCGCCCTATATATTGGGAAACTAACACAATCAGTTTGCTATGATATCTGCCCCGAATGATCCTTAGACCCAGTATCTTGCAAACTGTCCCTCCCAAATAACCACACCATTACTGCCTCAAGCAAGTTTTCAGATCTGCGTCCCCTGTGCTGACCTCTGGGCTCTCCAGCCATGTTAGTTTTACCCTTGAACAGAGAAGCAACAAGAACAACAATTTATATAGAACCTTTCATTTCACCTTATAAATGCTTCACAGAGATGGTGCCAGACACCAAGCTGGGAGAATGGGACCTCCTCCTGACAATAATTTGTTGTTGTATTTGTTATTGGGTATGAGGGATGTGACTGTAGAAAAGAAAGAGGTAGATTTTCTGAAACCTTTGAAAGAAAGAAAGAAAGAAAGAAAGAAAGAAAGAAAGAAAGAAAGAAAGAAAGAAAGAAAGAAAGAAAGAAAGAAAGAAAGAAAGAAAGAAAGAAAGAAAGAAAGAAAGAAAGAAAGATTTAGGAAGGAAGTTCTAGATGGTAGTGGCATAATGGTCGAAGGTTTTGTATCTGATGTTAGGTACCTCAGAGAAGGCAACAAAATAATAATAATCCTTGCATTTGACTTCACGTCTTCGAGACGTCTCAAAGCGCTTCACAGAATATACTGTAATTTTTTAAAAACTGTTTTTTGAAGGAATTATTACCCCTGGAAAAGAGATCCGCCAATCGACTAGCAACCGGGTTCCTACTTACTGCTAGCTAAACAGAGGCGTGTGGAGTAAGGAAACCTGCCCAATGTTTTGCCCACCCAAGAATCAAACCCAGGTCCTCTCGCTTGCGAGGCAAGTGCTCTAACCACTGAGCTACAGGACTCCAAGAAAAGACCAGCAAACCCAAATTGACCAAGTACAGAGGGGGTGAGCAGGAGAATAGCTGGAAGAGGTCACAGTGGTCGGGAGGGATGAAGTTGTGTAGGAATTTATAAGTGAGAGTCAGGATCTTGAAATCGATCTGCTGGAAGACAAGAGACAGTGAAGGGTTTTGAGAAAGAAACTGTAAGTTCTGTATGTTATTTTAAGGACGACTTTAAGGACAACTTCAGAGTTACCATCGAACTGGAATTTAGAGGGGAATTTCTCCCTCTTAGTTTCAATTGTCAACTATTTGTTTTTTAGTCAATTTTCACTAAACAGACTCTCTAATTATCTGGTTATTTGTGTACCTGTTTGTTACACAACTTATCGTATCATAAAAGAACTTCCTAACGTAGTTACAAGATCTGTAAATAGTTTATTTCTGAATCATTTTAATGAAGAAACTTTAAGTTAAAGTTAAAATCCTTTTTTTTACATGAATATGGCTCCATATTTTCTAATTAAGGTCATAGGTTTCCACAGCTATGGTAAAACTGGCTCAACTATGTTATTGGTTGAAGGTCATGCATTGCATTCCCTGGGTTGTACTATCTGATACTGAACCATTAGCCTGTGCTTTAACTACTGTAGAGAGCTATTTATCTGCACTAATTAGGACCAGCCCCATTGTAGAAAAGCAAACAGTGAGGATAACTGGACATCACCAAAATAAAAAATGTCTACAGTGCTAATTAAAATGAGTCTCTTAAACTATCTTTCTCTATCTCTTTGACTTCCTGTATGAGTCTCTCTCTTTCTCTCTCTCTGAGTCTCTCAAACTATTTCTCTTTCTCTATGACTATTCTAACTCTTTTTTCCTCTAACCCTGCACTGTACAAAAGTATAAATATTTTGAAATAGAAAGAAGCATCCCTAGCAACTTTTTGCATGCACAAAACAGAATTTCTTGTCGTCCTCAATGTTATTTCATAGCCCATTGTTATGGAAGGATAGACCATTGGATACTTGGTATTCTGCTGCTGAATTTCTATCTTGCAAAGAAAATTTTGCTAACACTTGTTGAATTTCCTTGGAAATATTTCGTTTGAAATAATTATTTGTATGATTTATTTTTTCTGAGGGTATAATCTTTTGTTGTTAAGCTTATAGAAAGCACCGCCAATTGTGAATGGTCAGAGAGACTGTTGTGCTTTCTAAGCGTTCTGTCAGTATCTATCCGCTCATCAGAGTACGAGATGGACAGAGAAGGTGCGGCGAGAGATGTCACAAAGCGTGGTGGGATGGTCAATGCACCGCAGACAAATCATGGAACTCTGAAGGTGGCGCTGATGTGTCAGACATTCAATGAACAAATCTCCTACCAGCAGAAATACTCTCTGCACACCTGAGAAGGATGACCATAAATGTACATTTTAATAGTGTTTTCAAACCGTGAAATATAGTGGATGTGGCCTTAGATGGCAGATGTAAACCATAAACTGCAGTTCTTGATCTCTCATCTCACTCAACAAGCCAGAAGGAGGGAAAGATGGTTTTGGGGTGAGTGTGGAAGAGCAAACAACCGTTTGAAGGAGGGCAGAGTAGTAACAGTAGTAGCGATACTGAACAGCTCTCCAGGTGTCAGCTTGAAGGCTCCCTGTAATGTTATAAAAAACTCAATGACTCCCATTAGAATGCCAATGTAGACAGCATCAATGAAGATATCATCCGCAGGTATGGGATGCGGTGACACCCAACTCTATCTCCCGGCCTCCACCCTTGATTCCTGGACCACTGCTGTGCCGACGGATTGTCCGTCAGATGTCAAGTCCTGGATGAGCTCTCACTTTCTCCAATTGAATGTCGAGAAGACCAAGTCTGCTTGGCTTCTCTCAGTGCCTTCTCACCTCAGGTACTGACAAGCATTGATCCACACAATTGCTTGCCGGACAGCAATATCAATGGCAAGCTATGCTGTTTTAGCTGGTTAGACTCCAGCAGGACCCCAACGCACCCTCTGGAGTCCCCAAACCTTGGCTCCTGCCAACCTGCCCCTTATACTTTCGGACACCTGGTTGACCAAAAACAATTCCGTGGCTGCGGAGGTTATTTCAACTTGTGTGCCGGCCTGGCTCAGTTGGTAACACTCTCGCTTCTCAGTCAGAAGGTTGTGGGGTCACTATACTTTACAGTGTAAACTGAGAAGCACTTTGAGACATTCCCCCTGATGTGAAAGGCACTAAATCAAATATAAGGACTTTGAAAAAACTGTGGAAAATTCTTAAATTCAGCCTCAATTTGGAAGCCAGTTATTTTTAAGAAATGTGGAAAACCAGCTTCCAGAATAACACAATTTAAGAATTTTCCACAATTCAGTGCAATTTAAATTATGAAATAAAATGATCAGCCACTCTAAGACGAGGTGCAATTTCCGATACCAAATGTAGGGATTGTAACCTCAGATTCTTACATGACAATGACACTATGGGAAGAATTTACGGATTCCAAACAGGGAGCATAACACATGAAGTTAGAACCTATTAAACTTTGCTTCAATGAGCTTTATTGGCTGTTTCAGAGCGACCTACACAAACAATAGACATAAGTGTGAACCGGGTTAGGAAACTATACAGAGAGTTGAGACTTGCGCTAAGGTGGGAGGTTATGGGGAAATGCCAACAGCAGCCAATCCAGTTGATCTCATCTGTCTTGATGCTCACCTCTCCCCTGGAGCTGTCTCCTCTAGTTCTATTTCCCTGCTCTTTACCACTTGTGGTAAAGCATTGTCCATCCTGTGTAAATAAATTCTTCTCACCGCTATCTTTTTTTTCTTCTGTGATAATCCTTATGTGCTGCTACAAAGTCCCTTTTGAGACCTTGCTTTTTCTAGGCTTAAGAGATGCGGTTTAACAAATTAATCCTCCGAGCTCATCCTTCCAATACTAGGGATCAATCTTGTTGTTTTCTCTACAGTGCTCTAGGGCATAGACAGCGAAGCCAGCCAAAGGTTTAGGCTGGATCTAGCTGCACACCTAAACCCCCGCAACCCTTCCAGCCCACTCTCTCATCCACTCTGCACACTTAACCCAGCACAGCTTCTTGTGCCTCCATCTTACCAATGGCAGCTGAGTTTTCAGCTATGCTCATTTTCTGGAACTCCATAGGAAAATCCCTTCTCCTCACACGTGTTCTCCCTGTTATCAAACCTGCCCTCTTCAGTCATTCTTTGTCCTAAGCACCCCTCTTCCCACCCCATGGCTCAATGATCCACACCATCCCTGTGAGATGTTACCTACATGAAAGGTGCAACTTAGATGCTGTGTTGTTGCTGTGTTTGCTGTTTGCATGATACAAAGGGGCCTCTCTCACCACCAGCTAAGCTCTGTTTTGGTGCTGGTGTGAGAGAGAGAGAGAGCTGATGATGAGGCTTTCTACACGATGACTTTGGGGATCTGCTTGGGGAACCTTCGGAACACAATCCACCAATTCCTTCGTCAAATGCTGACGATAGTTTCTGTGAAAGAGAGTTCTTTGTTTGCGCTCATAGGTGTTGTTTCCAACCAAAAGTTGCATACCTGAGGAAAAAGAGAGGCTGAGTGGGGCAGTGGCTAGGCTTCGTTTTTTTACAGCTACAACACACGTTTTAGGGAAGTGAAGCTACAAGATATTGTCATGGAGTACTCAACCTCTGGACTTACCTTTCCTACCTGGCTGGAACCTTGGAACCTGTGATGTGAGGGGCAACTTAGTTGTGATCCTCCTCTCACCAGCGGATTACATTTAGTGATGCACCGCAGCTCATCATTCTGATCTTAACCCCCCGAGGGTAAACTAGCATCAAACAAAGTGGAACAAAGGGGTGGCGCGGTGGGGGGGTGATGTTAATGAATGAACCCGAAGTAAATGAAGCTTATGATAAAAGCTAAATGTGATTTGTCAGAGACGCCATGACCTTTGCTCTACGGGAAGTGCAAAATGAACAGCAACAGAGACGGACAAATTATTTCAGCAAATTCAGCGACCAGAACCCCATCCGAATTCCGCCAAATGAGTGGGGCGCAGAGATAACCGCCGGAGAGGTCCGGGACTCACGTCGTTATCTGCTCATTTTTGAACGTGCTTCCCTTTGTTGAGTCATTTGCCCAATTCATTCAAAAGAACAAAAATGATGTGAGCTCCCTTTCCCACAAGGTGAACCAAATCCCTTAAAGACTTGGCTCTCGTCTTCTCTACATTGCCATTAGTTATCTTGTACTGACAGGTAGCTACTACTTGCCTGAGAAGCAGTCAGTGCTATGAATATTCCTGGAAGTGGAATGAGCCTACAGCACGTGACAACTGAGGAAGTCTCCACCGAATCTGTCAGAGGCACTGTTGCCTCATCGTCGCCAGGAAAGGAATAGTAATTACTCTACATATCGCACAGTGTTAAACAGGACTGGGGGACCTGGAACAGCTCATGGGTTTAAGAATAAGCATAGTGAAACCTTTCAGTTATCTGCTTGAAGAACTGTGGAGCGATGGTAAAACAATCCAAGATAAACGTGTGCTTGGTGTCAAAGCTCTTGTACCTCTTTCCCCAATAATTCGGGACACAGTCCCATAGGGGTACAGCAGAGTGTATGATATTGAGCATATGGAAACACAACACAAATGAATATTCTGCTGACATTTTCTTACAGTAATCTTAAACTTTTCCTTTCATTTTACAGAGGAATGCATCCCGTTTTTATTGTTTTTCCCATGGAGCGATTATAATAAAATAATCCTTGCATTTGATATAGCGCCACAGTCAGTGCCCTTTACAATATATTCTGTGAAGCACTTTGAGACGTCTCAACGACATAAGGGGCTACATAAAATACAAGGATTATTGTTACTATTAATGATTGCTCTGGATTTCTCAATAAAATTAGCCCATTTGAAGAACCAGCTCATATCAGACCATGAAGACCAAATGTATTCAAGAGTCACTGTGAACTTGGGTTCACTGACACTTGGAATATACTGTGCAAATCAAAAGGGGAAGCAGGGTGATGGCGCTTTGTGTGATATGTGCAGATTTAAGCAATGACTGTATGTCTTTGTAAACAAAGCATATAAGTTCAGCCACCAGAAAGCAGACCACATTTGAAAATATCATTGAACTTAAAAAAAGTTTACTTATATTCTTATGTATGAACCAATAAAATTATAGTAAATATTTACAAATAATTATTCTTATATTAAGATTACATACATCAACAGAGTCACAAACAATCATCCTTGTGAACACACATACATTGAATCTACACCCATCTTATTGCATGGTACTTTTAGCTAAATCTAATATCAGAGAAACTCAGGTTGCATTCGACAATTTACTTGGAACAGAAAGCACAAATCCCAGTATTGCAAAAATTATAAAGAAAAAAAATATCTGATATCTTTGGCAAATTGGCACTGCAGTAATTACATTCAAATGTTAATTACACAAGAAAGCAACACACAGCACTAAATAAAAACACCAAGACTTCATTTTAGTCTGTAAATTACATACTACAAAAACAGATAGAAAAAACAGAGTTTAGAGAAGCATTTCCTGTGGGAAACAACTTTATTTTTCGTTGTCTCCACCCTTCAAAGGCAGTCGTTTCACAAGACGCACTTAATATCTGTATGTTACTGTACAGGTTTCTATGCAGGCCTCGTCACCTTTGGTGAATGCAGTGTAGATGCATTTCACAAGAGAAGAATGTTGTTTGTGTGATTGCAAGCCTATTTATTTCATTGCCCTTTTTTCTTTGTTACTCTTTAAAAATGTATTCGACATACGCCTACGGGCCATGTATTGTGAATGCTCATCCCCACGTTTGTGCAACTATCCTGGTTTAGGAAGGCAGGAGATAGTGGTGAGACATAGGGGATGTCACCAATCGCGAAAGCCTAATAGAGAAGGCCATAGAGGCATAATCAATTGGCATATTTATAAGGGAGATAGGTGGATACTTGGGAAGTAAAGGTATTAAGGGGTATAGAGAAAAGGCAAGAAAATAGGATTAAAAGATCTGCCATGATCTAATAAACTAGCAGAACAGGCTCGATGGGTCCTCTGGTACCTATGTTCCTAAAGGGACCCCTTGGTGATGTGTCATGCTTGAGTACCTCCACCCACACGCATTGCTGCGGAGAGGTATGAAATGAGTATGTGCTCAGGATACCTTGTGTCTCCAGGTCCCCATCTTGGCTGAGTCATTGGAGAGAAAGTGGGAGGAGAGAGGTAGTGAACAGGGCTGAGTCATTTTTCCAGAGGGAGCGACTGAAAAGAGGAGAGTGAGTTAACTTGCAGCTCTCAGTGTCAGAGTGGCACTGTAAGTTAACCTTAATGGACCTTAATGGTTAACTTACTAATAACTGGTTATTAAATGCACTTTAATACCATGAACAGGTTAAACTTTCCGAGCAACACTTGATATCTCATTGCTGTTGGACAGGAGGGGATGATTCATATCTGGGGGAGGAAAATATGTGACATACCAATTCTACCCACTGAGGCTCACTCAAACAACTGAACACTGCAGCTAAGCACCATATGAGTGGAAACAAGGTTGGCGATGTTCTCCTCTTTGATAATAATGACAGTAATAAACAATTTTTGAAGTTACAGCATTGTTTGAAATTATCATTAATACCATAAGATTACAGTACATGTCAGTCACATGCATTGTGAGGCTGAATTCTCCTAAAGTCTTTAAATCTTTTAGGGACGTACTGTACTGAAGCAAATGAGGGGTCAGCTGCAGATGCCACTGGAAACTTTCCAGTTTCTATCAGGTGTTTCATCAAACCTGTGCGTCATTTAGGAAATATTGAAACATTCACCTGGTTGACATTTCATCAAATGTGACCTTTTTTTTGGTTATAAACCAAATGCCTCCTATCAGATCCCGTGAGTTAAATGATTTGTTATTCCACTATAATGGGATAGTATCAGTGGGGTCCACTATGCCACAATAGTTTTCTGTTGTGATGGCTTCTTTTCTTTGTGACATCAATTTGGGTGTGTACATGCTTCAATGCAATCAGAAGCAAGATGTTAACACGTCATACAGCAGTTTGTCAGCTGTGGCATAAACGTGGGGAACAGTGGGTTTGCACCACCTGTATATCAGAACCTTCTACCCCCTCCCCCACTTGTTAAACACCCATGAATAATGCAATCTAGTATCTGTGGGATAATCTGAAGTTGCCCACTGTTCTCCAAGATCACAAGAGTAGTCTGGATGAATAAAACCCTTCAGCTCATCCAATCTCATCTCTCCAGAACACCAGTCCCACCCCCCCATCACTGCATCAAGCTGCTTTTTAATTGAGTCCAGTGTCCTACCCTGGCTTCCACCACATTTCCCAGTAATCTGTTCCAGTCGTTGATTACCATCTGTGCAAAGAAAAAGCAATAGGTCCTCTCCTGCCTGCCCCTGGGTCCATGAACTTCCATTGTACCATACAGAAATGATCAAAATCTGCACCTTTCCATATTAAGCATTTGGCAATGGGGGAAAAAACACACTGAGTCTCCTTGGCTGGGAGCAAGAGTGCTTAAGGACACAGGCGGTTCATTTTTTTTTCCAAAAGAGCAGAAAAACACGGCAGTGTTAAATCTCATGTGTTCTAGGAATTGGTGACAAATGGTGACATTCTGCTGTGACTGCTTTTTCCTTCTTGCATCCAAGCAATGCAAGAGCTGAATAAAGCTCTATTCAGAGAAAGTATGGAAATGTGGTACAATCAGCTGTGGCATGCCAGGTAAAACTGTGGTGAGGGCACTACAATACTAGTAAGAATCAAACAACATCCTCAGCTAACAGAAGTGGAGGTTACAGAACATGAGCAGGTGTCAAGGCTTAAACTACAAGACTGTTATTTGCATTACAACATATGGGTGAAGTGAGGCACTGTATGTACAGTCTCAGCAAATAAATAATTGGTTCCATGTGCTGCTCACAATTGACAAGATTATAATTGTACAGTCACTGTTTAGTTGCTACTTAAGAGTTTTCTGGAAATATCTGCATCACTCGTTTGCCTCAATCCAACTGGTATTGAGTGAGGCCTTTGTCTGGGCTGGAAACGGGCTAGAGTCATTTGTAAATGGCTGATGTTTTCGTTTTTGTAATCGTCAATTGCAAGCTGTTCCAGCTTATTATCTGGAAGGGAGGGAACATCAAAGTTAGATAGCCCACCCACAGCACTTCTGCTCAGTCAGTGTGAAAGCTTCCAACCCTGTGCCCAAGCTATTCCAGCCCAGATCCAGACCTCTTGTAACAATTAGTGAAAACAGCATGTTTTCTGGTACACTTAGGCCTTTTGTTTAAGATTCTCTTCCCCTTTCTCCCTCTTCCATCCCTTCCCCCTACCCCGGGCCGTATATATTACACACAGGAGATAACCTTTTTAAGAGTTTTTGTTCCTTCGATATCCCCCCATTCTGTCACACGTGTGTTTTCTTCACGAAGAACTTTCTTACAAAACAAAACTCAGTATAAAATAGGGCTGATGCGAGAGTCTGAGGCACATTTTTGGGGGAGGGGGGGCGGGTAGAGGATTGAGGCTAAAAATTATGGTAGGTTTAAAGCAGTATCAATGAGGCTTACAGGTGAGCTGTTTTGCCCTACAAGTGCTCTGCAGTTTTACAGGAGGCGAGTTCAACCACAACTTGCATTTGTATCACACCCTTCAAGGGTGGAGTGTCTCAGGGTGCTTAACAGCGGTGTGGTTTGATGCTGAGCTGAAAAGAGAGGGAAGGCGAACAAAGGCACGATCGAAGAAGAATGTCTCCAGGTGTGATTTCAAGATGGGCAAAGAGGGGGCAAAATGGAGGGATTTAGGCAGGGAGCTCCAGAAACTCAGGGCATAGTGGCTGAAAGGACAGCCACCAATGGTGGATTGGAAGGGACAAGAGAAATGCAGAAGATCTGAGTCCAATCATGGTCTGAAAGTCAGGTCAGACAAAAAATGTTCCCTGTGGGTCTAAGGCTGGAAATCTCCAAATTCATGTAAATGAAATGCAGAATGTTTGATTCAGAGAATCCTTGAATAACTAAAATCCCTGACAAGTGAAGTATATTTCAGTGAATAATTGATCCTGCAATAGTCAAAGAGTCAGAATAATCTTCGCCTACCCTCTTTCCTCCTCCATACAGCCAGGTGCTAATGAAGTAACAGCAGTGGTTAACTACATTGTCCCTCAATTAACCAGTTTAATGATGTAAAACGGGTCACTCTTACTCTTACTTAGTCACTTTCTTCAAAGGCTGTACCTTGATTCTAATTACTAATGAGCAGTATAGAGGACTATCAACAACAGTCCGGTGTGATCCAGTTTCCTATCTGTTTGAGCGCTAAACCTGTTACACAGCTTACAATGTTGTTCCTCAAAGGTTACAATCCCAAGCAGCGTCTTGCTCAACAGTCGCTCTCAGAAAGCTCTGACACCACCATAGAGTGATGGGGAGTGGGTCAAATCCCTCACCCTGAGCTGCTGATGTTGATCGGTCCACAGTTGGAGGTTGCCAAGTAGAGGCTAGATACATAGAATGGTATACGGCACGGAAACAGGCCATTTGGGCCAACCAGTCCGTGTCGGTAACAGTAAATAATCGTCTCTTTCTTTCAATGCTGCATGTTGACTTGACCTATGGATGTTGGGATAAGCCTATCTCATTATAGCATTCCTTATTACTCTCTTGCGTCCTAGCAAGCCAAAGAACGGAAGCTGAGAACCGTATGGAGCAGGGCTGATGAGAGCTACAGGTGAAGGGGAGACAGACCATAAATTGACCGTTGCTTTCCATTGTACAAGCCACACTGGTCTACCACACAGTCCTGATACGGCAAGGATTTGTTTTGTCCAAATGTTATACTCAAGTGATTTGGAATTTTAGAAACGTATCGAAACCAGGAACACTCCAACATTCGGGCATGATTTGTCCACTGTTTAAGAAACTGGGGAGGGGTGAAATTCTTCTCGTCACTCAGTGGAGACTCTTAACGATAGATACGGTCTTAGAACAGCAGAACCATACAACGTCAAAGCATCTGCACTTACTCGGAAGAGAAATTTCTCACCCTCCGCAAGCTTTGCTTCATAAAAATGCTGCCCTGGTGCTCGAAAGGTTATTATCGTGGTGGGAGGTGTGGTTACAGTGTATGTGTCCTGCAGAGTTACCCTCTGCTGTGTGGGCGCTGATCTCCAAATACTCTTTTAAGTGCAGTGATTCAACAATCAAGATCACAGTTTTTAAGTATAGACGGCGTTGTGCTACTCTTCGTTTTAAAATTCGTTCCCAGAAAAAGAACCGTATAAAATAAAGCTACTGTACCTATAGTAAATGATACTTTTCTTAAAATATTTTTTTTTTTTAATTTTGAACAGTCTCTCTTTACCAATATATGGACACGTTGCCTGGGTTGCTAAAGAACGTGGGTTAAAGGTCAGCGGGTTCTGTTGTTCTACAGTAAAAAAAACAGCAAAGGATTCCCAGTAGCCATTCCACTGAAACTCTGCCGGAAATTCACATTGGATCTTCTGAGCTTCACATATTTCCCGTTCTCTCAGACCTGATTGATATGTGTTGTAAGTGCACAAATTCTTCGTACCTGGAGCCTGGGCCACAGCTAGTGACGGTCATAGGCTGTGGCAGGGGTGGCTGGCTGTGTGCCCCGGGCTGCGGCACTATAATAATATGGGGAACCTGGAAGATAACAAGAGGTGCAGTTATAATAATAATAAATAATAATAATAATAATAATAACTCGACAACTTCGTTGAGTAAGAGGCAAAATACTGCAAACGCTGGAAATCTGAAATAAAAACAGAAGTCGCTGGGAACACTCAGCAGGTCAGGCAGCATCTATGGAGAGAGGAAAGTGCGGTAATGTTTCAGGTCGATGACCTTCCGTCTCTCTGTTTTTGTGGGTGAACACTATAGCCAATTGCACAGAGCAGTGTCCCACAAACAGCCAGGAAGGGAATGACCAATATTATTTGGGGGATTGTTGGTCCGGACACCGGGAGAAACTCCCTTCTCTTTTCGAATAGTGCCATGGGATCTTTAACATCCTCCTGAATGAATGAACAGGCAGGTGGGACCTCAGTTTAATGGCTCGGCCGAAGACAACACCTCAGAAAATGCAGTACACCCCCGGCACTGCATTGGAGTGTCATCTTAGACGATGTGATTCCAAGTCCTGACGTGGGGCTTGAACCCACAAACCTTCCGTCTCAGAGGTGACAGTGCTAGGCTGACACACGATCATAACTGAAGATCGAATGGCAGCCTGTGGTAAAATTGCAACGTGAACCGAGTGTTTCAAACAATGCACAATGAATACAGTGTGAAAGGGCAAACATATAATTTATTTTCAAATGCTGATGTGGGTAGCACTGGCATTATAATTGTTGAATTAGTCCAGCAGCACCTACTCTGAAATGAATAATTCAGAACATAAATCACGTTCGCCGCTCTTTCGCCACCTCAAGAACTCTGAAGTCGCTTTCATACAATGAGATGACTCGAAAGGACGTGACCTCTGTACAGGAACGACCTCATTGTTTAGCAGTCGAGACCATTCGCTTGTACATAGTAACCTCATATTCTTGTGAAACATGAGGAAAGCTGAAATAGTTGAGGTGTATTAGAGTGGGAATTCTGTCATCTTGAGTTAAATTCTTCAATATACACATATCGTGTCAGTGAGGAAACAGGAACAATGCATCAAAAGAAATTTATCTTGATCTATGTCAAGTTAAAAGTAATGAGCTAAAATGGCAGAGGAGTTATCACATTCAAAGAGCATGAAATTGGATCATTTTTCTTCATTAGATTTTGTTACTTGCATTTAGTGTTCTTTTAAAAGTATCAGTTTGAACTTTCGCACTGTATTCATTATGCGTTATTTCAAACACTCAGTTCACATTGCAATTTTACCAGTTCTCCATACTCTGTACTTTTCACTTTGCACTAAAATTACTTTTCCGGGGGTAATAAACACTTTTAAAAAAATGTGGCCACTCAATCCACGACGGTTTGTGGGGCACTGCTGTGACCAATTGGCCGTCATGTTTCGCCCACAAAATATAGTTAATTCACTTTACAGTATATTCTCTGAAGCGCTTTGAGGCATCTCAAAGATGTGATAAGGCTCTGTATCAAATGCAAGGATTGCCATTATTATCTACGCTTGCACTGTCCTCTCATTACAAACAGGACACAATTGCCAAATGCCTAAATTGCATTTAACGCAGGTTCTATAACGCAGGGCCAGTCATACTGATCAATCATCATATGGGAAGGACAGAAATGTGTGACGTTAAGAGACTAACTGATATCACACAAAGCGTAGGAAGGTTTTGTCATCTTCAAAATAGAAATGGGAAATGATTGATGTTATGATAGAATATTTTAATTTAGTTCCTTAAATGAAT
Organism: Callorhinchus milii; assembly: GCF_018977255.1. NCBI lineage: Eukaryota > Metazoa > Chordata > Chondrichthyes > Chimaeriformes > Callorhinchidae > Callorhinchus > Callorhinchus milii. Next base: position 4,400,001 of record NW_024704742.1, on the reverse strand, counting down.
TTGAAACCAAAATATGTGACAGGGAACAATAGGATATCCAGGCAAGTGTCCTTCTTTTGCTATTTGCCCAATGTGCTTGATGGAGACAGTATTGACCATTCTCAATTACCCAATAGACAAGTCATGGATGAAAAACTTGCATGGCTTAACTGAGAATCCTATTATGTGAGCATGCATGAATGTTTTTGTAATCCAGTAATGACAATGGATGCTCATACTGAGGTGACAAAAAATGTTGATGCAATGCTTCAATTTAGAACCACCCACAAGACCTCATTTCAGACCTTAAGCACATTTTTAGCGAAAATGATCATTTTCAAAAGACTTCCCAGCTTGAAGGAATAGTTCCACTCTGACATTACCAGGCACAAGATTTTAGCCTAAAATCATCCACAATTGGACCGTTAATTTTAATAGGGACACATACACCTGCCTGAATTAGGTAAACAGGATGCATCCCACTGGAATAGAGTGTGCATTCCATTCCAATAATAATAATCCTTCCATTTGATACGAGATGTTTCAAAGCGCTTCACAGAATATACTGTAAAGTGAATTGGCTGTATATTTTGAGGGCGAAACACAGCAGACAATTGAGCACAGCAACGTCCCACAAACAGTCGTGGATTGAATGAATTTTTTTAAAAAGAATTATTACCGCTGGAAAATTGATCTGCCAATCGAGGGTTCCTTCTTATTGCTAGATAAGCAGAGGCGTGTGGAGCAAGGAAACTTGCCCAACGTTTCGCCCTGCCGGGAATCGAACCCAGGTCTCTAGCTTGTGAGGCAAGCGCTCTAATCACTGAGCTGCAGGACTCCAATATATGGGAATTTACACGTGTAGGCTGTAAGACGTAGGCTGTAGAGCTCTCAATTTGGTTTCGATACTCTTCAGATTGGTGATGGGTTTCCGCGCGTGTCAGACACCCGGCTGACAAAAAAAAAAGGTCTCAAATTGTGTCCAAATGGGCTCCAGCTAGTTCATGGAGTCATACTGAGTTGACTGTACAAGTTGATAAGTAATTATCAGGATTGAACATGCACCAGCAGAGATTAAACAATTTGCCCACAAATAGAAAACCCATGCAGTAAATCCTGTGAAACGCGTTGTGACATTTTAATCAACATGTTGAGGTGCTATATTCAAAATACAAAGATTATCTTTTTTTAATTTTTGCTGATTTTTTTATTGAATTTTGTTCCACGACAATTTTCACATATGGAGTCCACAAATCAACCATTATAATAATTTATCTCCATTCATTGCCCCTTTTTGAAAGTACCTGTCATTCTCACTATAAGTGGCCGTTTTTAAAGTCCTCTTCCTCACCTTCGACCCTTTTGTTAAGGCTCCAGCGGTGGTTTGATTCATTTTTGTCTGAATTCTTCACCTTCCAGCAATTTTTTTTTAAAAATTACATTTTTACTGATGAAAATGTTTGGATGTTTCCTGATTTTTATTGAATCCAGGCAAGCCTGGTGACGTTGCACCAGTGACCACTTACACCATTCCATCCCATATATAATAATAATAATCCTTGCATTTGGTATAGCGCTTTTCACGTCTTCTAAGACGTCTCAAAGCGCTTCACAGAATATACTGTAAAATGATATAAGTATTAGATCATGGTTTTTTAGTGTATTATATTATACTAAGACTACAATTTGCGGCGTTCCTTATTTAACATCGGCATACATTATCACCAGCAGGTGGCAGCACACCCTCCAAGTAAGTGGTTGATTTCTTTTCGCAACTCAGCACCTTTTTTTAATCTAAGGCAGGCAATATTATTTGGTCATTTGAGGCCCTACCTTGGACTCTGTTATATTTTGTTATGATATTTCTGCAGAGAAGAGTTGAAATCTGCCCTCTACTGAGCCCCCCAAAACTACTTTCTATCAGTCAAGCAGACTAGGCTCGTGGCCTCTGGACTGGTTGGTAAAAGTGATTTTTTTTACCCTGATAAGCACACTGTGAATCACAAATATATAAAAATGGGAGGGCAGATACAAAAGGCTATCAAGCAAGAAAATGAGGTTATGGGAAATAAAAATATTAATGCTTGCATTTGCTAAAGCGACTTTCATGTCAGGAGGACAACCCAAAATGCTTCACAGGAAATACTGTAAAGTGTATTTGCCGTATTGTGTTTTTATAGGCAAATGTAGCAGCCCAATTGCACTCAGGAATGTCCCACAAACAACCATGGCACAAATAATTCATTGTTTCTGAGGATTGTTAGCCAGGACACTGGGAGAAAATCCCTTTACTTTTCAAGTCATGTAATGGGATCTTTAACATTGACCTGAACAGGCAGATGGAACCTTTGTTTAAGATCTTATCTGAAGGATGGCACCTCCCACAGCACTGCACTAAACCGTCACCTTCGACTTTGTGAGTTCGTGTCCGGATGTGTAGTTTGAACCCACAACCTTTTGACTCACAGGCGAGAGTGCTACCACTGAGACAGGCTCCAAAGCCTGGGATACGGAGCGTGGAAGTTAGGAAGTTATGTTGGAATTGTATAGGATATTGGTGAGGCCACAGTGAGAGTATTGTGTTCAGTTCAAGAGTTTTCGTTACCGGAAGGAAATGAAAATAGAGAAGGTAGATTGGTTAGGTTGATACCAGGTGTGAGGCAATTTACATTTAAAAACAGGCTGCTTAAATTGGACCTTTTTCCACAGGAGCACAGGAGATTGATATGATAGAGAAATTCAAGGTACTGTTGGGGCATAACAGGCTGGTTATGGATTTCCTTCACTTGGGGAATCAAAAGTCAAAGGGGCCATAGTTAGCAGAAAAAATAGGGGAGAAGTCAGAAGAATTTTTTCATTCCCACTGAGTGGTATTCGGGTTTAGAATTCATTGCTTCAAATGCCTATTGTGACTGGAGAGGTAGAACTGTTCAAAAGGGAAGTGCATACGATTCTGAGCAGGAATAATATTAAGGAATAGAGGGAAAAAGCTGGAAAGTGGGATTAATGTAAGGGCTGCTTAGAAACATCGGTACTGACAGCACAGACACAATGATCCAAATGGCCATCAGATGATCAGATCACCTCACTCTTATTAGAACGCACAGCAAAGTCTCAATGACAGAGGCACTGTCAGGAACGGCAGAATATTATCATAAGCGTCTTCACAAGGTGATAACAATTCCCGGGTTGCACTATTGCTAATTTCTTTCTAAAAATTGCAATTTATACTTACTTAATAATCCAGGATTTGGGAATCTCCAAGACTCATTATATGTTGAATACTGTGGGTGAGAGTAAGGACTCCCAGAAAAATCGCTTCCTGGAAATGAAAGAAGAAAACATGAGGAAGGTTCAAACAGCAACAACTTATTTTAATATTTTATATGTATACAGCGCCTTTCATTTGGGCTGGAGTCTCAGGGCGCTTTTTTACACTGAGCCGGGGAGAAAGGGGAGGTGACCAAAGGCACGGTCGAAGAAGAAAATCTTCAGGTGCGATTTGAAGACAGGCAAAGAGGGGGCAAGACTGAGTGATTGAGGCAGCGAGTTCCAGGGATTTGGTACATAGTGGCTGAAAGCACAGAGCAGAGGGGTCAAGGGACATTCAGAAGGCGTTAATCAAGACATTAAAGACACTCAGGATAATTAGTGACTGGTTGTCCTACAATAGGAGATCTCTCAATAGGAACACATCTGGTGAGAAATAATTTGATATTATGTACTGCAGCATCATTAATAACCAATATGCACCCCGTCTTAGTTTGCAATTACCAGTTTTATTTTTGCATAAAGCTCAAAACGTCACTAATTTTACTATATCAGGCGGAACAGCTGGTACTTGTTGATGTGAGAAAGATGCTGCAAAAATAACTTGAGATTTATTAACAATCCACCCAACTGGCCTCACTAATTAGTGCCATATTCCAGTCACTGCGTCGGCAAGATATTCTCTGCACCGACTTCCACACACCTCTTCTATTCTCTTTCTCCTTCGTCCCTCTGCTCTTTGCCCCCATCAGCAGCACCAGAAGCCTTTTCAAATTCACACGTGAGGATTAATATCACCAATTTTAGTTCACGAATTCTGGGCTTTAACCTGATGCAAATAGCTCACTCCTGAGGTTTACACTGTTTGTACCATAAACCAATTAGAATAAACATTTTAGCATAAGCCAGGTAAACATGATTACTCCCTGAAACATTAAAAATCCATTACTTGCATTCACTTTAGTGACTTAATTAAATATTTGTGGCTTCCTCCAGAATTTTGCCAGACCAGCTCCTTTCCCTCCACAATGTTTGCCAAACTTCATCCAGCAGTGCTCCACTGCTATCCCCAGCTTTTTTTTTTGCTTTGATTTAGTTGGGGGAAGACGGGGGTGATAGCAAATTTCCTGGCTGTGCATATTAATCAGCACACAACGGAAAATTTAAAGTCATCAGCTGCACGCCTGCTCAAATGATTTGAAGCAAGCCGACATTTCGCTGTGTGATTTTCTTCCTTCCCCTCCTGCTCTCAGTCTCTCGGGGGATGCACTGGAGTCTGACAGGCTCAGGCTTCCAATTCTGTGTTTTTTATGCCTCAGTGGTCAGGGTGTCAGGCTCCTGCAGTACAGACCAGCGGAGAGCTCGAGGAGTCACTGAGCACCATCAGCTCAGTGACAGAATTGCTCACTTCCCCCGAAATATTCTGCATATCGAACAGCCTTTGCAAAGAGCGAGGCTGTATAGAAAAGAGGCAGGAGCCGAATAAAAACTAAACCAGATCAATGCACGAGGAAACAGCAGCAAGGGCCTTGTATGGAAATGTCCATCAAAGATAATTCTTGACAGCTGAACTGTTCAATCATCAACTAAGATGAGACGTCCCAGGAAGAGCACTTTAATAAACATCAAACGGATGAATTTTAAGATGAATTCATTTACTATATGATTATGCTGTGTATATATATATAAAATATATAGTGGATCTATACTGTGTGTGGATGTATAGACTATTAAGTATATATCCCTTATCACTGAATCGCACAAAATGTTTAATTATTACCAATTAATTAAGTCTCAAATGGACCGTTTGTTTTTTCATTTGCAATAAATTTCCCAGCGCATTTCCAGGGAGTATCAAGTAGGTGCTGCAGTTTGTAATTTAATAGTCTACGTGGCTCATTGTAAATTGCTGGCACACGTTTACAGCTAATGAAAGTGACGAATAAGAAATAAAGACCCCAATTATTGGTAAACTGAAGAATCGAGTTCTAACGAGTGCAAGAGGTTTTAAGTAGCTCAAAGGCCTGGATAAGTTGCGTGCAGTACAGATAGCAGCATAGTGGACATCATGGAGCATTGTAGTCTGACAGGCAGTGAATTTACAGACCCTCTGGGTGGTGCATGGTTACAATGCCTGTTATAAACTCCCAATGCCAGGCTCAATCCATTTACGCACAGCAGAATTATTACCCCCCCACCCCCCCCTCTTTGTACGGCCAAATAAATTGGAATTTGAAGGCCAATTAATCCCACAAGGATAATCACACATGGTTCGATTATCTCTATGGGATCAATTGTAGAGTGTACATGTGGAACCTCAGGCAAGTGAGTGATGAAAGTGCACTGGGAGCAATGTCTGCCAGCACTACTGCTCCCCTCAGGGACTCTGTGGCAGCATCAACAACAACAACAAATTACACTTGTATAGCGCCCTTCAGTCAGAGGTTCTTGGACCCCTTAACAAGCTGAACCAAATAGGAAAAAAGACTTGCTCTGCAACAACTTGTATTTATATAAGTCCTGTGGAGTCCTGTAGCTCAGTGGTTAGAGCACTCGCTTTGCAAGTGAGAGACCTGAGTTCAATTCCAGGCAGAGGGCGAAACCTTGGGCAAGTTTCCTTACTCCACACAGAGCCTAATAATAATAATAATCCCTCAAAAAAAAAAAAAACAATAATTAAATTGGTCATTTTCAATCTACGACTGTTTGTGGGACATTGCTGTGCGCAATTGGCTGCCGCGTTCGCCCACAAATATACAGTCAATTCACTTTACAGTGTGTTCTGTGAAGCGCTTTGGGACATCCTCCCGACGTGAAAAGCGCTATATCAAATGCAAGGATTATTATTATTGTTATTATTATTATATGGTGCCCTTCAGTGGATAGCGTCTCAGAGCACTTGACACAATCACTACACTTAACGGTAAACCATGTGAAGTACTTTGCGATGTCCCTCCGACATGAAAGGTGCTATAAAATAATAATGATAATGTTAATATTTGCATTTGTTATAGAGCCTTTCACGTTGGGAGGATGGCGACAGCCTAATTGCACACAGCAGTGTTCCACAAGCAGCCATGAAAGGAATGACCAATTTTATTTGGGGGATTGTTGGCCAGGACACTGGGAGAAACTCCTTTCTCCTTTCGAGTAGTGCCATGGAATCTTTGACGTCCACCTGAACAGGCAGACGAGACCTTAGTTTCACATCTCATCCAAAGGACAGCACCTCAGGCAATGCAGCAAAATACCTCAGTACTGCACTGCAGTGTCATCTCAAGGCTATGTGAGTTCCAAGTCCTGACATGAGGCTTGAATCCACAACCTGGGACTCAGAGGCAAGAGTGCTATCACTGAGCAAGGCTGATACGTATCAAATGTATATTAAATGTCAGGATGATTATTATAGTTCAACTGTAATGCAGAATGAAATAAGCCAAATTCCAGTTTGTTGCCCTTCCTCTGAACTCCTCTCCCTCTGGCTCCTCTGAACTCCTCTCCCTCTGGCCTTCAACCCTCACCGACCCCTCTTCTCCTCTCTCCCTCCTCCACAATATCCTCTCCTCCACACTCAATACTCTTGCCCCCATCACTTCCCGCACTGTCTCCTACTCCCGCTCCTCCCCCTGGTACACCACCCACCTCCGCTCACTGAAATGCCAGGTGCGGGCTGCTGAGCGCACCTTTGTCAAATCCGGCTTAACGGTCCACCGACAAATCTGGCTGGACCTCCTCAAAATTTACCGCTCCACTCTAGCCTCGGCCAAGTCGTCCTTCTACTCCAGGATAATCCTGGAGGCGAAGAACAACCCCAGGCTACTGTTTTCCACCACATCCCGACTCCTCCGTCCCCCCCGCCACCCCGCGCAGGTCATCTCCTCCAACCTTCACTGCGAGGAGATGCTGGATTTCCTTGAATCCAAGATCAAGGGAATCCGCTCCGCGGTCACTTCCCCTCCAACTTCCACCCACCACCCACCCCTTCCCTCCCACACTCCGACTCCTACCCATCCTCCCCTACACACCTTCGTACCCGTTTCCCCACCCTCTGTCACTGAACTCATCCTATCCCTAAAACCAACCACCTGCTCCCTTGACCCCATCCCCACTCCACTCCTTATCTCCCAGCTCCATTTTCTTGTCCCACACATCACTGACATCATAAACCTGTCCCTCTCCTCTGGCTCTGTCCCCATTCCATTAAAAACTGCCATCATCACGCCCACCCTGAAAAAACCCTCCCTTGATGCGTCGCAGCTATCAAGCTACCGGCCCATCTCCAACCTCCCCTTTCTCTCCAAAGTCTTGGAAAGAGTTGTCGCCTCCCAACTGCGCTCTTTCCTCTCCACCCATTCTCTTTTTGAACCCCTTCAGTCAGGTTTCCGTGCTGCTCATAGCACAGAAACTGCCCTGGTCAAGGTCACCAATGACATCCTGACCATCTGTGACCAGGGCTCCCTCTGTCTCCTCGTCCTCCTCGACCTATCGGCAGCATTCGATACGGTCGACCACACTATCCTACTCCACCGCTTGTCCTCCCACCTCAACTTTCAAGGCACTGTCCTTGAATGGTTTAGGTCGTACCTTTCTCACCGTCTTCACTTCGTCTCAACGAATGGCTTCTCCTCCACCCCCCGTACTGTCTCATGTGGTGTCCCTCAGGGCTCTGTCCTCGGTCCCCTCCTCTTCACCCTCTATATGCTCCCCCTTGGTGACATCATCCGCAAACATGGGGTTAACTTCCACATGTATGCGGATGACACCCAACTCTACCTTTCCTCCTCTACTCTCAACTCCACGACCACCGATGTCCTGACAGCCTGCCTGTCCGACATCGAGTCCTGGACGAGAGACAACTTTCTTCAGCTCAACGTGCAAAAAACCGAGGCCCTCCTGATTGGCTCACGTCAGCGCCTCCGCACCTCAGGCGCTGACACCATCAGCATCCAAGGCTGCACTCTCCACCTCTCAAAGCCAGTCAGGAACCTCGGCGTTTTGTTCGACCCTGAGCTGTCCTTTCTCCCTCACATCCGCACCACAACTGGCACCGCCTTCCATCACCTCCGGAACATCGCCAGACTACGGCACTACCTCACCCCTCACGCTGCTGAAACCCTGGTTCACGCCTTTGTCACCTCAAGGCTGGACTATGGGAACTCTCTCCTCGCCGGCCTTCCCGCCACCTCCCTCCACAAGCTGCAGGTCATTCAGAACTCTGCAGCTCGTGTACTGTCCCGCACCAGGCTTCGGGACCACATCACTCCCACCCTCGCTCGCCTCCACTGGCTCCCCATCCCCCAGAGGATTGATTTCAAGATCCTCATCCTCACCTACAAGGCCATTCACGGCCTTGCTCCCTCCTACCTCTCCAACCTACTATCCCCCTACCTACCTGCCCGTACCCTCCGTTCCTCTGGCTCCGGTCTGCTCCACGTCCCCCGCCCCAACCGCCCTACTATCGGTGGTCGGGCCTTCAGCCTCTCAGCCCCGAGGCTCTGGAACTCCATCCCCCAGTGCCTTCGCCTTGCTTCCTCCCTTTCCTCCTTCAAGGCCGGTCTCAAAACCTTTCTCTTTGACCGTGCCTTCAGCTCCCCTCTCGACTCTCTTCCTCCTCCTCGCTCCCTCCCTTCCCTCCCCTCACCCTGACCATTTCCCCCTCCTCTCTCCCTCCCTTCCCTCCCCTCACCCTGACCATTTCCCCCCTGCTCGGGTCATGACCCAACTGTGCAGCGCCTTGGGACGTCCTCCTGACGTGAAAGGCGCTCTATAAATGGAATCTTGTTGTTGTTGTTGTTGTTCACCGTAATCTTCACACTTAGGTGGAATTTTTAAGATGGTGTGCAGCCGTTGGAAGGAAAGGTAGGATGAAGTGAGGGAAAGGTAATTGCAGCCTATATACCTGCTCTGTCCACAGCCAGGGTGTAAAAATCAACTCTGGGTGGCTCCTTCCCACCAAGTTTATCATCAGGGGGTGATTCTCCATCACATACTCTGCATTTCCTAAAGCAAAAACCTTAGAACATTCCCCCATTTCTACGTCTTCATACACCTCCCCTCCTAGCAATATGTAGGAACCCGGTTGTTATTCGATTGGCGGATCGCTTGTTCGGGGGTAATATTCCCTCCAAAAATAAGTAAATAAAAAATAATAATTTGGTCACTCAATCCACGACTGATTGTGAGACACTGCTGCTGCGATTCACCCACAAAATATGCAGTCAATTCACTTTACAGTATATTCTGTGAAGCGCTTTGAGACGTCTCGAAGATGTGATAAGGCGCTAATTCAAATGCAAGGATTATTATTATTATAAGACAGAAGAGGACCAGCAGCAGTGACTGAAGACCACAGTCATTGGGAAGGGCTCTAGAACCAGTTCTTGGTATTCGATTTCTGCTTTTCATATGAATGATCATATGGTTGGACTGGGCTTCTGTGCTAAAATTACAATTAAAAATAGAAGTACTGAATTAAAATTCTGAACCGTTGAGAGACAGTGTCAGTTTTACAGGCACAATCGGCTGCATTAAGATAAAGAGATACCTCGACATTTACCCCAACCTTCACAGCAACAGCAGAGTGTTCACAATCATTCCAAACTGCATGACAGTAACTTTATGATAAATAATCCCATTAATCCTCCCGTTTGATGAAGTGCCTTTCACATCAGGCTGACATCCGCCAAGCGCTTCACAGGATTTAGTGTGAAGTGCAGTGACTGTGTATTTTGTAGCCAAATGTGGCAAAAGTGCCATTAACAGAGCCAATACCTAACATTGACAATCATTTTGATTTGTTTTATAATAACTTACAGTAACAACCACCTCATTAACAGATATAAATATAGGGGATATAATGTGTGATATTTCTTAACAGGTTTCTGAATAAGAAATACCTGTATATAATTATCACATTGCTAAAACAATGACCGAGCCGATGTGAAGCTTATTCTCCAACGCCATCAATGATTTATAAATTCCACAACTACACATTCCTTATTAAGAGATCTCTTCAGAAATATCACAACTTAGACCGCTAAATACAGTGATTAAAATGCTTCAGAGCGGTTTGGGAGTTTTTCATATGGAAGCCATTCAATCCAAATAAAGTTATTTGAGACTCTGTGTCCCAGTAACCGCACCCAGTCTCTAAACTTGCTCAGAATCTCTAACAGTACGCTATGCTACAGGAAAAATATCACTTGATCGCACTCACTGCAGCAGACTGTATGTGTCAGCTTCAGGCAGTACATTCTAAACTGCTGTCGGGTGCTATAAGGAGACTGGAGTATGTGTAGACAAAGTACAGTCCGCGAATAAAATCAGGTCAGGCTAGAGTGTAGAGCCTTTTGCCTTTTCCCCGTCTCCTTTTTGTTTGTTTTTTATCTGTGCATATGGGTAGCGAGACAAGGATGGTTTTGTGGATTTCTAAGGATGTAAAATTATTACAGAGTTTTAAAGTGGGATCCCGCTTTTACAACAACAACAACAACAAAATTACATTTATAGAGCGCCTTTCACGTCAGGAGGACGTCCCAAGGCGCTGGACAGTCAGGGGTCAGGACCCGAGCATGGGGCAGGGGTGGTGTAGGGGTGAGGGAAGGCAGAGAGGTGGGAGAGAGACCAAAGGCACGATCGAAGAGAAGGGTCTTGAGACCGGCCTTGAAGGAGGAGAGGGAGGAAGCGAGGCCAAGGGACCGTGGATGGCCTTAAAGGTGAGGACGAAGATACTGAACCCGATCCTCTGGGGGATGGGGAGCCAGTGGAGTCGGGCGAGAGTGGGAGTGATGGGGTCGCGGAGCCTGGTGCGTGAGAGTACACGAGCTGCAGAGTTTTGGATGACCTGCAGCTTTTGAAGGGAAGCGTTCAGAAGGCAGATGAGGAGGGAGTTCCCGTAATCGAGCCTTGAGGTGATGAATGTGTGGGTGAGGGTTTGGGCAGCCTGAGGGGTGAGGCAGTGGCGGAGTCTGGCAATTTTGCGGAGGTGGTGGCAGGCAGTGCTGGTCATGGCGCGGATGTGGGGGAGAAAGGACAGTTCAGTGTCAAACAAGACACCCAGGTTCCTCACTGTCTCCCGCAGTGAGTCTACAAGTCTGACTAAGGATTGCTTTGGGCTGTGGGCCGTGTTCAATTCTTGAGCTATAGACACCTTCAAATAATTCTATGTATTTTTTACGCAGTTAAAAATACTGAATGTTTAGTCATAGTAGTGGAAAATAATTTAAGTAATGATTATTTCTCATTCAATGTGTTTAGATAGATGGAAATTTAAAAAAATGAACATTTCACGAACACAATTTAAGGAGAATAATCAAGACAACAATATTAATTAAACAACAACGTACTTTCCGAGGTTTCATGATCTTGATTATATTGCGAAGGTCATTAAGGAGGCCCTAAATCTTTTCACCAAATTGAATCTATGGCTCGTCTGAATAAAATGCCACCAGAGAGGTTAGCTGCGCAGCAGGGTTTTTTTTAAAAAACTTTAAGATAAAACAAAATTATGTTTTCTGTGTACGACAAAACAGAAGTGATGGTAGTGTATACAGGACACGTAGCAAAAAAATAATAATCCTTGCATTTGATATTGCGCTTTTCACGTCTTCTAGACGTCTCAAAGCCCATAAAATCTTTAATACTTTTTTTTTAATAAATTAGTCGGAGGAAGAAAAAAGAAATTCAAATGTGCATTTTCTTGCCAGCTAACCCCTGGTGGCACAACTAGAGTCTTGCAATACACAGCATCAGCTGGCAATGTGCCGGGAGAAGGGATAAAGAGAGTTGTTTCAGGGCTGTGCCTTGTTTGATCTTGTATTTGGGACACCATTTCAGGGATTTATCGTATGTTTAAGATGCAACAAATACCACTGGAATCTGCCAGCCTCGCCCTACCTCGCCTCGCGATGCCTGTGACAAATGTTTTGAGACAGAACGTCAGAGCGCCGTGGAGGACGGGCGCTTGTCATTCATTAAAATAAACATAAGGGGATAAACTGTGCCCTTTCCGTTCTCGTCCGATACAAGTGGAATGTAACGTCGGAACGAACATGTGTTTAATAAGCACAGAAAAAAAAAAACCCTGGAGGAATCTCCTCAAACTCCAAATCAGCATTGCAGCCACAGTGTGTCATTAACAGTCACATGGCATTAATATTCCATCAGTGAGTGATGAGCGGCAGATTCAGGTGGGCATATCTTGCTGTGAAGTAATTGTCCCACTCTTGGCCTGCAGCAGCATCCATGAAAATTTAATGCTTCCCGCAACACCGTTATGAAATATTTCAAATAGTAATTGCCAAAACACCCAAATAATTACTCCCTAGAATTTATCACTTTCCATTTTTCAATGAACTGTGCTCTTAGCCATTCAAATTAAATTACAGACAGTTTGAATAAAGTGTAAAGACCCCCGTGGGGAGAGAAAAAGGAAAGGAACAATAAGATTTTTCTGTGATGTTTTGTGATTCTAGGAAATCCGGAGAAAATGTCACCTCCTGTGAGGCAGACGCGAGTCTCTACCATTTGTAGTGGGTGTCTGCTATGTCTAGTTGAGGAAATGCATGGATCTATTATACGCGTGGTGACGCAGGGTCCAGGACTAACCTGTGGCTAGTGAGGCAGAGTCCGGGTCTCTCCTATAACTCAGTGATGAGAAGCAATTAAATAACATCGTTAGCCAACCACGCACACAACTTCACGAACGCACACAACGAGATTTTACTTTCCCAGCATTGCTGTGCTGAGAAAAATAACTGGTGTAAACACGTACAACAGGCTAAAAAAGGTGAAATCCTGAATTAAAGCTCCAATGTACGCTTGCGGTCTTGTGCTTAGACTAACGTGTACAACAACAAGAACAAGAACAACACGTTACATTTGTAAAGCACCTTTCACGTCGGGAGGACGTCTCAAGCACTGGGGACGTCCCAAAACGGGTAAGGGTGTTCCTCGACGGACAAACAGCAGAAAAGTTGCAAGACAGCGCTCTCAATGACAAGATGATTCTATCTGGTTAAACTTCAGCAGTATCCCATCACACACCGGGGGGTTACCAAGCCTTGGCTCGTGCTAACTTACGCTTAATATTTTCAGGGATTAATTAATCGTCCCTCCAGAGAAGGAGCGCCCACTCCATTGCAGAAGAACGGAAATTTCCATGCATAGGTGCATGCAGAAGTGGAACTCAAATCCGGCTTTGGAATACTCATAAGTCAGATAAAGTGTTTCTGCGTGACACCTGCTGACGAAACAAAACAGGAAGCAGAACGGAACAAAAGAGTCGAATAGAATTTCTTTTGAGTCCATTTCAGTGAAGCGGTAAAGGATTTTGTGGGAAAGGAAAAAGAGAAGCACAAATCCAAGACGAAGTGGCTGAATAAGAAATTCAAAAGTAACCTAAAAGCAAAGGTACTTAAAACATACAAGCAAATAGAAAGTATTGAGCACCGAGCTATACAAAATGAGTTGAGTTAACCAAAGGGAATATTAGAGAAAGTAAGTAAGCCAAAGAAACACATTGTGCAAGTGGGATCGGAAGAGTTTATTGAATTGTGTTAGCAGTAAGCAGAGTGCTAATGACCAGATAGATTCTTCAAGTAATAAATTAGATTTGGAGTCCTGTAGCTCAGTGGTTAGAGCACTCGCTTTGCAAGCGAGAGACCCGGGTTCAATTCCAGGCAGAGGGCGAAACCTTGGGCAAGTTTCCTTACTCCACACAGAGCCTAATAACAATCCCTCCAAAACCAAAAGCAATAATAAATTGGTCATTTTCAATCTACGACTGTTTGTGGGACATTGCTGTGCGCAATTGGCTGCCGCGTTCGCCCACAAATATACAGTCAATTCACTTTACAGTGTGTCCTGTGAAGCGCTTTGGGACGTCCTCCCGACGTGAAAAGCGCTATATCAAATGCAAGGATTTTTTTTTTTTTAGAAAGCGATTATGGAAGGAGATGGCAAATTTGTTGAATACATTTTTCACAAAATAAGACTGTCTGGAACCAGTTGTTTTGAATCAGAATAGTAGGTATCAGTACTACATGTGCTTTGAAGAATTTGAGAATTGAAATATCTACAATTGGGATCAAATTAATGTACCCAAGGATCCTCAAGGAAATGCAAGATAAATAGCTCAGGCGCTGGTTAATATTTTCGGAGCTCTGTAAACACTGGAACTGTGCCTAAACACTGGAGGATAGAGCAAATGTTATCCTGTATTCAATAAAGGATTGAGACATGAGCCCAGAAATTACAGACCAGTTAGTTTAATATCTGCAATGGGAAATATACTTGAGAAAATTACTTATGGGATATTATCAATGCTCATCGAAAGAGCTGAGAGGAATAGTCATTATGGGTTTAAAAACAATAATGCCTTATAAATCCACGGGAATTCTTTGAGGAAGTAACTAAACTGGTAAATGAGAGCTGCCCAAAGAATATAATTCACTTGGGTTTTTAACTGGAATTGAATAAAGTTTCACTACGTGAGGTTTTAATGAAGATTACGGCTCATGGAATTAACGGAAGATTAGTTGGTTGGATTGCAAACAGAAATAGAAAGCAGACGGCAGTGATAAATGGAATCGCTTTGTCTGGAGGTAGTGGCTGGTGGAGTTTCACTAGAGTCTGCTCTGTGTGCCCTGCTCACTCTATTCATATCACAAAATGTGTCGGTACCCAAGCTCTGTGGGCAGGTTAAAAATAAAATTATTATATAATGTATTCAAATATAATATACACGAGTTCTTCATGTATCATAATGTGATAAAGTAAACTCCTGATAAACCATCACTCCGCCCGGCAGCCAACTGCGCACAGCAGCGTCCCACAAACAGTCGTGGATCGAGTGACCAATTTATTTTTACTTTTTGGAAGAAATTACTACCCCTGGAATACACATACCCATGTAAAGCAACTCCAAAACACTTGCCAAACAAATACGTTCGCAACTGTGTACAGGAGAAGCCAGCGATAGAGTTTTCACCGCCCACCACTACCACATCATAGCGTTGCTTCACTGAAGAGCACACGTCTACTGTGAACTGTGGGAATGGGAAGCTCGATACCCCCAGCGTCCAGTGTGACCAGCCAGCTTTGCACACCAAAAAAAAAGGCTGTCTTTCAGGTGATCAGGTCACCACTGTGGTCACTGGGCCACTCACTACTACAACAACAACAACAACACAACAACTTGGATTAATATAGCGCCCTCCACGCCGGACGGTGTCTCAGAGCGCTTCACAGTAACGGATCCCAGGGCCAAGCTGGGGGGAGGGGGGGGGAAGGTGACCGAAGGTGTGGCCGAAAAGGAAGGTCCACACACATGTGCAAGAAGCACAGCGCACAGGAAATGATGTCAGCTGATGATCTGGATGTTGGCCATTTTTGTGTGCGTCATTTCTAGCGCAGCCTCCGAGCTCATGGAACCAAAGGTCTCCTGTTATTATGAAGCTCCCCTCAAATACCCCATTGGACAACTTACAGCATGTAACTGTGCAAAACCCTGGGGTCAATATCTGGTTCGTGGTAAGTTAGCTGGGGTGAACCTAGATGCAGCGCAATTGGCCTGAAAGCTCCTGGATTCTCCCGGCGTTTCCAACGCTCCCATCTCAGCAACTACAGGGTGAAATCTGGAAAGCGACCCATATCTTTCGTTCAAATTGTGGCCATGAGATTCAACGTAAGCGCCAAGCGTTGGCAGGTGGACAAAAATGGCAATAAACATAGAGTACGTTGCATCAAAAAGCAGTAAGAGCGCTCCGAGACGCCATGAGGCGTGAAGGGCGCGATATAAATGTCGTTGTTGTAAAGATTGGAGTCCTGTAGCTCAGTGGTTAGTGCACTCGCTTTGCAAGCGAGAGACCTGAGTTCAATTCCCGGCAGAGGGCGAAACCTTGGGCAAGTTTCCTTATTCCACACAGAGCCTAATAATAATCCCTCCAAAACCAAAAACAATAATAAATTGGTCATTTTCAATCTACGACTGTTTGTGGGACATTGCTGTGCGCAATTGGCTGCCGCGTTCGCCCACAAATATACAGTCAATTCACTTTACAGTGTGTTCTGTGAAGCGCTTTGGGACGTCCTCCCCGACGTGAAAAGCGCTATATCAAATGCAAGGATTATTATTATTATTATTATTATTAAGATGTGAACGCACAAAGAGATGTGCCGGCAGTAGGGCTGGAGCAGAAACTGGAGCCGACTGCGATTACCGTCATTCGCTGAAAGTTTCCGGACAATGTCAAACTGCTGTCAACAAAACTAAGGGAAGAGTGGTTTAAAATAGAAGTTGACTCCGGGTTGAAAGAGGTTATTCTAATGTTATATAGATCACATCTGGAATATTGCAAACAGCTTCAAGGACACTTCCACCTCTCAAGACTGAGACTGACTGTTACACTGACAGGTACACACACACACACACACGTCTCCTGCAGGTACACACGCACGCGCACACACACACACACACACATGTCTCCTACAGGCGCGCTCGCACACACGTCTCCTACAGGTGCACACGCACACACACGTCTCCTACAGGTACACACACACACTCTCTGACAGTTACACACACTCTCTGACAGTTACACACACTCACAGATAGTTACGCACACATCTCTGACAGTTACACACATTCACAGACAGTTACACACACTCGCTGACAGTTACACACACTCACAAACAGTTACACACACTCGCTGACAGTTATACACACTCACAAACAGTTAACACACTCACTGATAGTTACACACGCTCACAGATAGTCACACACACTTACAGACAGTTACACACACTCACAGACAGTTACACACACTCGCTGACAGCTACACACACGTTGTACAAACAGTTACACACACTCACAAACAGTTACACACACTCGCTGACAGTTACACACACTCACAGACAGTTACACGCACTCACAGACAGTTACACGCACTCACAGACAGTTACACACACTCACTGAGAGTCACACACACTCACAGACAGTTACACACACTCGCTGAGTGTTGCACACACTCACAGACCGTTACACACTCACTGAGACTGAATGCCAGATTTAGAGTTGTGTTGTGGGGAAGAAAGCACGTTCTCAATTTGCCTGTGGTGACTGACGTTTGAGTCGATGCGTTCTGTCAGTGTGGCCTGAGCTGATCCTATCTTCGAGCGAGTCCGCGCTCGAGGCGAGAATTCTCGAGCTGACTGTCTCTATCTTGTTCCCCGTTTACGTCGCTGTTTGTTTCTTTCGCAACAGCGACGACTCACATTTACCGTAAATCATAACAGTAACCCTTGCGTTTGATGTGGCACCTCGTCACGTCTTCGCGACGTCTCAAAGCGCTTCACGGACCATACTGTAAAGTGAATCGACTGCGTATTTTGCGGGCGAAAGGCGGCAGCCAATTGCGCACGGCAGCGTCCCCACAAACAGTCGTGGATCGAAGTGACCAAATTTTTTTTTTTAATTTTATTTTTAATATCCGAACAGGGAAAAATGCAGCCAGTCTGTGGGTTTACTATTCCAGGGCATCTGATTTGCAAAACACACATCTCAGCAGCTCCGTCCGGTATGTAAAGTAACATTGAGTATAAAATATCTTCACGCAGCGGAGAAAGTAGCAGCAGAGTCCATCGCTGCGGGAATGTGTGTGATTTATGTCAACCTGTCACTGAGAAACAAAGTGCCGTTGGTCATCGGGGTGTTTTTTTTTTGGTGGTGGTTTTCGATCGGTCTTTTCCCAGATATACAAAGCCCAGTTCATTAACAGCGCATATTCTTGCGAAGAGCTCAAGTGTAATAATTCTTGAATCACCTTAACCGAAGGGATGGAATTCAGGCCAAATGGATCCCCGACGACAGGAAACTGATGCCTCGGATCATTCAAATCGGGTTGGAAATATTTTAACTGAACTTATTCTTGAACAGTTTTGTGAATTGTTTTGCTGCTGTAAGGTGCCTGGAAGTGGAAGCCGCTCGTATTGCAGGCCTGCACTGTCAGTGCTAACGTTCCTTAGGTATGGCCCGATAAACCTCTCTTTACTGTGCCTGGAACATGCCTCAGAACCTGCGGCGCAACAGAGACGTCCTCTACAGCAGCGTGACACGTCCGTCACCCACACCCTCCGTGACCTGCCCCTTTCTCAGTTCAGACCCTCAGTTATACTGTCTCAGTCACACCATCATTTACATTTTTTTTATGAACTGTCACTCAATCCACGACTGTCTGTGGGACGCCGCTGTGCGCAATTGGCTGCCGCCTTTCGCCTGCGAAATATGCAGTCAATTCACTTTACAGTATACTCCGTGAAGCGCTTTGAGACGTCTCAAAGACGCGATAAGCTGCTATATCAAATGCAAGGATTATTATTATTATAACCTGCTGCTTGCTCAGTCACACAATATGTCACACAATCAATGACCGGCCCCTTTCTCAGTCAGACTCAGTTTAGGTTTGACATAAGGACAGGTTTCTGCTGCAAATCCACGCCTGACAGACGCACCACATTTTTTCATCCCATCAGTCTGGGCTTGATTTAAACACAGCTCCCAGGAACAGCCAGTTTGCAAACCCCTGCACCACTCCGTTTACCAGAAGTAACATTTCCTGTGTGGTAGCCACCGGCATCGCTGACTCCCTCCACAGGCAGAGGTGACCGGTCGGCTGACGAGAGGAGATACCTCTGTCTCGCTGCTGGCATATTCTGTCACTGACATGCAAAAGCGTGCATTCAATTTATAAATGATGATTGTTTCTATTGCTTTTGCAGTCAAGGAAAATCAATCAAAACAGCTGGATATTGTAACCTTGTCAGTTCTACTGATATTTATACTGATAAGTTGGATATTCTACTTGTGGAAAGCTGTTTTTTTTAACTCAGTGACGTATTATAAACACACAACAATATACAGTATAGATATATACATATACACACACACTATGTGTATAAGCACACAATCCACACAATATATACAACGCATATTAATATCCAAGTACCATACACACACATCTTACATGAGTAATTTATATATATATAAACATATACCCAAACACTACACACACATACACCCATGCAAAGACAGCCACAATACCGTATAGACCTACATAAGCGGAGATCCACAAATAGTTACAATGATTTCTAATGATCATCGTGGATCAGTAATGTGCGTGAATGTAAAGAGCAGGAGGAATGTCACTTAAAGAGAAGGCTCCACTGTAAAAAGTGTAAACAGTCAGTCTTTCCCTCAGATTTAATAATGATCTCGCCTTCTTAATAAGGGTCAAATAAATAGATTTACAAGGTTCATTCATAACCCCAGCCACTTAAAATGGAAACACATAGACTAGGAAGGTGAGATACAGTGAGGACAGGCAGGTGAGATACAGTGAGGACAGGCAGGTGAGATACAGTGAGGACAGGCAGGTGAGATACAGTGAGGACAGGCAGATACAGTGAGAGGACAGGCAGGTGAGATACAGTGAGAGGACAGGCAGGTGAGATACAGTGAGGACAGGCAGGTGAGATACAGTGAGGACAGGCAGGTGAGATACAGTGAGGACAGGCAGGTGAGATACAGTGAGAGGACAGGCAGGTGAGATACAGTGAGGACAGGCAGGTGAGATACAGTGAGGACAGGCAGGTGAGATACAGTGAGAGGACAGGCAGGTGAGATACGCAGCAGCCTAGACACAGGGAGGCCCAGGCACAGAGAGCCCTGGACACGGAGGCTGATCCGTTGCTAATAGTAATAATAATCCTTGTGTTTGATATAGCGCCTTATCACATCAGTGAGGCGACTGAAAGCGCTTCACAGAATATACTCTAAAGTGAACTGACTGTATATTTTGAACTTCAAGGCCTGACAGAAGAAAGCATGGCAAGCACCAGCCCGATAATAAATGCCTTGTAGCTCATTCTTGCCTAAGTGTTTTCCATTCATGCGTCCAAAGCAATGTGATGGGGGCAGTTTAACGTCCTTTACTGTCAAAGAGACACAGCTGCTCAGCCCTTCAGTTCCTTTTAAACTATATTTGTTAATAGGTGAGGTAGAGGACACCTTATCTGAGCAGAAATTAACTCCATGATTTATACACACAAGACAATTAGGTTTCTGGAGCTTCCCAAACAAGTCTTTCGATCAACTTGATTGCTTAAACGTAACATTTTAATATTTCACAAATGATTAATCTGAAACAGTCAAGAGGATCACAAGCGGAATTTGATGTGATTTAGCACCAAAAAGATCATCTTCTCCTCAGAAGAGGCTGAAAAAGATGAAACCTTGTTGTCGTTTCACGTGTAAAATGTTGGGAGTTTTTTTGTGTGTTACCGGCATCAAAAAACAATCGAAAGAAGCAAAGAAAATAAATAAAAGTCTCTCTACTAAAAACACCTCCATTATGTGAAACAAATGCTATTCTGAGACAGATTTCAGGAATATGTCTTAAATTTATGTGAGATATATATTACTGATATATATGCTTATTTTATGTGTGTGATACAGACTATATACTATTTATTTATTTATTTGTGACGTGATTTGAGACATCCTCCCGACATGAAAGTTGCTTACATCAAATGTTAGGATGATCTGTCAGTCTGCTTATAGCCTCGAGATACCTCCGTTCAACTCTTTTTTTAAAAAATCATAGATACGTTAGTGCTTTGATACTTTTGACGTTTCATTATCACCTACAACACATTCCCCTTCCTTCGAATTAAGTGCCCCTTTTCATGGGGAAACATTTCGGTCTGCAAACAAGATCATTGTCTTTAACCATTTAAACGTTGTTCGGCTCCCCCATTCCTTTACTGCAGGCGGAACACACATTAAATAAATTCCACGGTTTACGGCAGCTTACAGTTTAAAATGATAATGCAAGTGTTTTTGTTGGAAGAAAAATCAGTGTACTGTAGGCCGAGAAAGAGTTCTTCCCCTCACATTCCCTAGTGGCCTGCAGCTGCGGACAAACAATGGGAGACCTTCTCCCATCGGCCTCAACCTTTGATAGGGTAGAGAAAGTTTGGTTGAGGGGCTCAGAGGAAATGAGCCCACCCTCTGAGGAGCTATATGCTGTTCCACGTTGACGTGACTGATTTGTTTGACTGAAACTCGCCAAACTGTCATTCACAAAGTGCCCCAAGATGCCTCTTGTGCTTGTAACTACTTGAGGGTGGGAATGGATAAGCCACCGCTGACAGGGATTTCAAATGAAACAGGCTGCTGAATGCAGAACTGACAGCTCGACTGTGGAATTAGGACCATTTGCATGCTAATTTTCACGTTGCCTTAACTTGCCACCAGACCTATAGCAGTGAGCGGCTCCTGCTTGTTTTCAAAAATGCTTGACTGATCTAGTTGCATTAACGAGCAAATTATGGTAATTCCGTTATTACAAATGCAAGGAGATTTCTAAACAGGAAAGGGGTGGGGGGGGGGGGGGGGGGCGCGAGGGAACAGTTTAAAACAATTGATTCCTATTTTAAACAATGTTTAGATAATCCACCGATTTTTGACAGATTTTTTTTTCTAGAAATCCCTTTTTTTTTTTGCTTGTGGCGGATAAAATATCTCATGCTTAACAGGAAAAATGAAAACTTCAATTCAGTATAATGTAATTAATTCAGGCAAATCATCCGAGGTGTTGGATTGCATTAGAACAATTAGAACTGCTTCACAATAACTGGCCACTTGTAAGCAATTGTAACAGGAGTTTTGCCATTACTCAAGGAACAACTGTGTGTGAATTCTGTGACACAAAAAAAAGGAATCCACTTCATTAAGTTCCCACTGTTCCTCCATGTCTGAGGGGTGTGAGGGCCTCGTTTAAAATTAATTTTTCACCCAAAAAAGCTATAATTAAAATAGGAACCGCAGTTGTGAGCACCATATAAAAAAATACACACACACACACGCTTGATTACATACACCCACACACAAAGACAGATCATTGGGAAAGAGTGAATGATAATAAGCAATGAGACGAGTTTGTTATCCGGTAGAGATTTGACTTGTGCATGAATTTTCACGCGGTTTCTATTCTTTTTCAATTCATTGCTAGATTTGCCCTGAGTACTTTGCTGCAAACAGAATGGTTTTGTGGGTGTCTGTGTGCGTGTGTGTCTCCCTCTCTCTCCAGTGGGATCTCCTTATACAGCTGCTCTCTAGTTTACACTTGAAAAACTCCAACTGTAATGAAAAGTAATGGTAAGGAAATGAATAGCAAAAGCCTCATTTTGCAGTCTGCAGTAACAGCTCTGGTGACTCCACTGCTCTTCTCTGATTTATTGTGTTTTAGAGACAGCAAACACAGAGGAAACCAGTTCACTGAGGAGCTTTCTCACCCCCTACCCTGCTACGAGTGTTCCGTTCTTCCAGTAATAAAGTTTGCCTGACAGTTCTTTATTCCTCTCCGATAGTCAGGGTTAGATTGCTTGACTAGTTAGTCAGTCAGTGATTTAAAAGCACAAAACAAAATCACTGTTGTGCTTTTGATAAAAGTAACGTTTTGGATTGCGGGGCCTAATCCAGAACAACACAGGGAGCGAGCCTTTCCTTTTTTAGTCCAGATCTAAAGCATCTATTGTCAGTATTATCAAATGTCAAAACAGCAATCAAAGTCAAGCCAGCACTGATGAACGGGGCTTGTTCTCCCCCAGAAACACGTGCAAAAAAAAAAAGTGCAGTGCCAGGCCTAGTATTGTTCTTGTAGCGCTCAGTCAGATCATTAATAAATAGTCCTGCAAACTAATTTGTTAAGGGTCATTTAAAAATAAAATGCATGTTTTCATTAAAAACAAATTACCGGTCTTCTTAAAGGACAGCTGGGCTTCCGAGTCCTATTAATGACTGGATTTTTACCCACATCACTATTCTCGGACAACAAACCCTTTTTCTGTCCCAGTCTGTTACGGAAATCCCTGGAGATTGGTAAACCTGACAGTTAAGTGAAAGAAGAAATATTAGGAGATGTGTCTAAGTGTTTTATCCCTGTGGAGAAGTGGCTGAGCGTACATAGGTTAATGAGACCAGTGTTTTAGCTCTCCTTCCACTGCCTCTTTGAGCCAGTGATTGCAGCAACGATGCATTACAACAGCAGAACACACAGGTACTGACTGAGGTACACACACACACACAGTGTTACTTGGGAAACGCAGTCTCCCTCAGACTCACCGTGAACCATTCCCGTCAGTGTCGGAGCCGAGTAATTGCCCTGTCCAGCAGGAGGCACGTGTGGAGGGTAACCAGGGAGAGTTGTGCTGGCCAAATCACGACCTGGAGAACAAAAGCAATATGTAAGAGATATCCGAGAGCACGTCTAGGATGTGCAACTGGCATTTAATGCGTAAGGTTTCAGTCAGCTGGCCTGCAGAACGAGGTTCTCTCCTGCTGTGAACAGATCGCCCTTGTACCCACAGCACTGAGAAACCTGGCTGTAGTGACCACCTTTGGGACCGAATTCAGGTGGGGGTCCTTTACAAGCAGGGGGTCTTCTAATACCAAGTTCCTGCGTGATTCATTGACTTATCAACATTGTTGACCTCAAGCGGTCACTGTAGAGAGGTGATCCTTCAAGACAGGCTTTGCTCAACGCATCGCAAAGATGAGAGCAATCAGTGTACAAGGCAAACGCTAAACTCAGACCACAGTACGTATGTCTGTTTATCTCCAGAACTTTGCTGGGTGGGCATTAGCTCTGATTTTTTTTTAATTGAAGGCATTCATTCTTATTGTTGATTCATACAGTTCCATCTATTGGAAAGCGTAAAGAAGCTCGCACTTATCTAACACTTGAAAAAGAAGAGCAAGGGAAAGGGGGCTGAGGACACTGCAACATACTCATGGCATTAGCGGGTATAACATTGATCAGCCCCTGATATTTAGGGCTGGTGTGTTGGAGTTTTAAATACTGCTGTGTTTGGCATTGACTTGTAATACCAGTTACCACCCTACATTACCAGTATCTGCAAGACACGGTACAATGCACAATCCACTTGCCAAGTTAATAGGATGGCAAGTGAAGCAATTACTAATGTGATGACTAGTAATGATTGCCTGGGATGCTAGAAACATTGCCAAGGTATTATTGATGAGGTGCTAGCTAAGACAGTATATGCATAACGACTGCATTGTTAATACGTCAATGGTATAAATTCACACTTAGACCTTTCTAAAGCCATTACTCAGATCCCAGCTCCCTTTCATTTAACCTATAAAACTACAAAAGCGCACGCGGTTCACATAGACTGTTATTTAAACAAAGCACTTTCCTATTATCAACTGGTAAATTAACCTGTGGCGATGGTTGCGATTAAAACTAATCTTTCAATTTCTCAATAATCTTTGCATGATTTTAATTTACTTTTCTAAATGAACGGACGGAGGCAAATTAAAAAAAAAATTGTTTCCAATCAAAACATGCAACCTGTTGTTTAACAGAAATGAGGGTGTCAAGGTCACAATGCTCACCTTGAACAAGTCGCAGCTTAACAGAACAAAACTCCTGAAATGTGACCGTATGAACTAAACAGATTTATTTCAACCAGCCAGTTGGAATCACTTTGAGTTTTATCATTAATTTGACTTGGCCAACTATGAAATACGAAGCGTCACCTTATTCTTTCTATGAAGGAAGCTTAAAGTGCTTCTTTCCCTGACACTAGAATTCAATCTTGCCTTCTTTGGCAGCTTAATGGAGGATTCTCAGAGGGTTTTAGTACAGTAGATATTCACAGGAGACAGTTTAGGAATGGCACAGACAAATTGGAACAGATACTGTCACTACGCACACAGAAATATCTTCCTACAACCTCTAATTCAAGTACAGAAGCATTTACTGATGGGGTCTATTTAACTCCAATCTGAGAAGAAGAAAAGAATTCAATACCTTAGGAGCATCTATAGCAAGGTGTACGCTGCTTACCACTGAGGAGGGAGCGTGGTTTAGTATCTAAGCCACACAGAAAAAGATTAAACCAGATGTTTCCATCTTCATTTCAAGAAACACCTCTAACTGTTCAACGCATTGCTAACTTTTCACTCAGATCAGCAGCTAAAGCTCCAAAATGTCAAAAGCTGAAAAGGTTTTTTTTAAACACACACACACACACACACACACACACACAGCTCTACTGTTAAATAGCTTTGCTGTTGACATTAACAGGAAATGTGGGGATGTGAGAAAAATAGAGAATGTGAAAATATTCCCCGTCTAGCTGTCTTATTCTGCACCTCCACGTCTATAAAATGACAACGCCCACTGTACGCGTGTCTTTACATGAACGTGTAAAGATTCTAATGCTGTGATCCAATAATTAATAATCCCTTCAAAAAGAAATGTGGTCACTCAATCCATGACTTCCAGTGGGCTGCTGCTGTGAGCAATTGACTGCTGCGTTTCACCCACAAAATATACAGTCAATTCACTTTACAATATATTCTGTGAAGCGCTTTGAAACGTCTCAAAGGTGTGATAAGGCACTATAACAAATGCAAGGATTATTATTATTATTATTATTATTATTATAACCTGTCGCTTTCTCAGTCACAGTAATCAATGACCTGCCCCTTTCTCAGTCAGACTCAGTTTAGGCCTGGATCAAGTGCTATATCAAATGCAAGGATTATTATTTTTATTAATATTATTATTAACATAAATACCAGGACTTGACTCAGTGGTTAAAAATGATAAAATAATAATAATACGTACATTCGACATTGCATTCGATCATATCATTAAAACATCTAAAAGCGCTTCACAGAATTTACTGTGGAATGGATTGTATTTGGTAGGCAATTGATGAAGAAGAATTTACAGATGATAATATCCCTTTGGTACTTCGTCCAAGTTTGGATTGTTCACGTGAGTCTAAGCACGGGGTGTTTGTGACGTGAAGGGCGCGATACAAGTGTATTTTGTTGTTGTGTTGTTTGCAGCTTTGTTCACTGAGTTGACAGGGAGATTCATAGCTGAGTCCTAGTCTGCTCTTACCTGATGTCAATGCACAATCACATCCTAGCCAGGAGCACTGAATAGTGACCAGTGGAATACACTTAGCCATTTCTAACGGTGGCCACAGATTGTCTTATATCACCCTCAGTGTGCAACGCGAGTGTGCTGGGAACTGCAGACAGCAGCACTCACTCATCATGCTGAGCTAGTCAGTGCCAGCCATTTCCTTGCTTGAAAAGTTCTCCTGTTGAGATTCGCTCGTGAAATACACTCACACAGAGTAAGTGGAGACACTGGAATACGGAGCTGACTTGAGCACCTGGTCGCTAGGGCCCAGGCCAGGCTTGTCCTGCCCGAGAGGAGTCTGCTCAGGTGGTCGTGAAGATAGGTATCGGGTCCGCATTGTCCTTTGACAGTTTTGAGCCTAGAAGAGTTTGGGGAGTGGGGATTGGGGCTTGTCTGTGGGGGACAACCCTCGTTGCCTAAGCGGAACACGTTTCGGTTTAATTCAGTTAATGGGAGTGAGCATCACCTATCCTCACTCACCAGTAAAAAGAAATCAGAACACAAGTCGCAGCTTCAGACATCATCCAAAGGAGTTGGCTTTAATAGGCTGAAGCTGCTTTTATATCTCCTGAAGTGTAAAGTTGAGGCAAGTGGAGAAACTGCTTGAGACGTCGATGATAAGATCACAAAGGGACAAAGACAGTGAATTTTTATCATGTGGCCTAAGTTTGATTGTAGGCCTTCAACGTGTCATTATTATTTCATCCATCTAAAACCCCTGAAAAATTTGGCTCAGTGGAATGTTGCATCAATAAGTTATCTCCTCGCCCTTCGACAGCGCTCTCCATCAGGCTACAGAAACTGAGGCATTCAGCTATTCCACCGCTGCTTTCTGCTCACAGTGTTCATGTTGAGTGCCTCCACACATTACCTCATTAGTGCTGGATAAAACAGCGTTAACATACATTTCAGTGGACTGCTTCAGATGGCTAGATTATTCTTTCTGACAAAAGGTCTGCACTTTTTCTGTGCAGGCTGACACTACAGGTGCTGAATGAAATCAGCAGTGAGAATGGTGTTGACCTAAGGACTGAGAGGTCAACGATAATAACTCTTACATTAAATGTTGATAAGGAAGACACAATTATCTATCATGTAACTGGTTGCTTGGAATTACCTGCAGAAGATGGGAAGTTAGCATTAACTAGGCACACTACAGTGCTGATGTTATGACCCAGACAGGAGGTACGGAATAACGAGTATTTCTGCAGATTACTGTCACTGCAGAGGAATGCTACAAGAAACGAAAACAAAGCAGTTAACATTAATCAATCTGATCCAGGAAGAGCAAGTGAGAGTGGAGGTTAGGTCTCTTTAACAGGTTATGGCTGTACATGTAATAAATATTATAACGAAAAAATGACCAAGGTCCATCCAATTCACCTTCCACCTTCCTGGCGGTCGCATGCACATATATCCCGAACTCCCTCTGTACTATATCCCACAATGTTATTTCCTACAAGAAAACTATCTAATCTGTGTTTGAAAGAATCAACACTTTCCTACTTCAACCGCCTCCCTAGTGAGCCTGTTCCGCAGGTTCACCATCCGATCACTGAAATAGTGTTTGCGTAGATTCGTTCTGAGTTTACTTCCCTTCAATCGCAGGCCTTGTCCTCTGGTTTCACTGTTATGGACTAGTTGAAACAGCCTGTCGTGATCTGTATTGCTTTGCCCCTTTAAAATCTTAAAGACAGCAATCATATCGCCTCTCAATCTTCTTATTCAGTGTAAACATGCCCAATTTACCCAGTCGCTCTTCATAGTTCTATCCCTCCATTCCCTCAATCATTTTGGTTGCCTTCCTCAGTATCCTCTCGTTTTCTCCCATATCCTTTTTGTACTGGGCCGACCAGAACTGTACAAAGTACGGTCTCACCAATGATTGATACAGTGGCAGGATGACCCCACTCTTTTGGCTTGCTATGGATCTTTTGATACATCCCAACATGAATCAGGTCAATGAATTTCTTTTCTCCCAGTTCCTCCGGTCTCAACAATTTCTTCTTTTTCACTTTACTGGAGTATAATTTCTGAGTTGTGGAGTTGGCTGGAGTATTGGGCCTGACCTCCAGAACTCTGCTCACACCCTGATTGATGCTGATCTCCTGCTGGACCAGCCAGTTAGGTATCCACACGTACCTATTTCTAAATCCTTTGGCAAATCTCACAAACCATTATTTCTCAATATAAAAAAAAACCTTGTCATCTAATGGGCAAACTATCTCTCACCTTCAGCTTCTTAGCTTTTTCTCTGCCAACATCCTTCTTGTCTTTATTTTGTCAAGGCTACTGTGGTCATTCCTCTCTTAACTTTCCTTTCTATTTCCCATATTTTAAATTCACCCTCCTGGGCACTCTCTCGATTCCCCATCTTAAAATCTAGAATCTATTCTATTTTCTCCCCAAGTCTATGGAATTCCATTCCTCCTCTGTCCTCCTTTCTCCTACAACTTATAGAACAATAAGTTATATTACATTTATATAGCCTTTCACATCAAGAGGATATCTCAAAGTGATTCACCTAACTGACTGGGAATCCAAGTCAGTGGGAGCTTATCAGCTCTGGTGGTATCGAGTACCATGGGACTTGGGACCTGGAATAATAATAATAACAATCATAATAATCATTGCATTTGAAACAGTGCCTTATCAGGTCTTGGAGACATTTCAAAGCGCTTCACAGACTATACTATAAAGTGAATTGACTGTATATTTTGTGGGCGAAACGCGGCAACCAATTGCTCACAGCAACAATCACAGATTGAGTGACCAAATTATTATTATTCAAAAAATATACAAATATATATTTTGAAGGGATTATTACCCCCGGAAATGCGATTTGCCAATCGACTGACAATATGGTTCCTACTTATTGCTAGGTAAACAGAGACAGTGTAGAGTAGGGTCCTCTCACTTGCGAGGCGAGTGCTATATTTGTGGGACCAATATACCGCATATCCATCCAGTCTTCTGTCCACCCACTTATACCTGGTATTTTTCCAGTTCTGACACACATGGTTCAGGAGCGTCGTGTAATAAAGTCGAATAACAGTATCCAGCTCTTTTCCCGTCCCCCAGTTTTCACATTAAATTTCCCCTTTCCTTACATCTCCTATCACATTAGGAGATTATCGTACTGGGAGCAGACATTGTAATATGAAATCTGCTGCTTAACCTAAGTTAGGTAGCCAGGTGGTGAGTAGAAAGAAGATTGATAGTGTTCGGTTGAATTTAGATCAATTAAGCAGATGGATTAAGGAGTGCAGATGGATTTTAATGTGGATAAATGTGGGATAATGCATATTCAAACAGGAAACATGGACCATGTGTGTACCAAGAAGGGGTGTCCATTGAAAAGACAGAAAAGAATGTGGGTGTGATCATTGTCCATCCCGCCGCGAGTATTCAATCACTGTAATCCACTTGTCAACAGGTCAAATCAAGTACTGGGCTGCATCTGGATGTTACCAGGGATGAGGGGTTTCAATTATAGAGAGATACTTGAGAAGTCTCACGACAGTTAAGGGATGAAGTGATGGAGGTCATCAATATTCTGAATGGTTATGATACCGTAAATAGTAAGAGATTATTCCAGCAAGTCAGCGACTCAGAAATGAAAGGGTACAAATGTAAGGTATGCACAAGAAAAATTAAAGCGGGGAGTCGGAGAGCATTTTGTTACACAGAGTGCATATGGAATTCTCTGCCACAACTCAAGTCTATTTTTCCTCCTCTAGTCGCGACCCCAGTCCTACAGATGTTCTGACTGCTTGCTTGACTGACATCAACAACAACATCAAAAGATTACACTTGTATACATCAAGGTCCTGGATGAGCACCAACTTTCTACAGTTCAATATGGGCATAATATATATATATATTATAATAATAATAATATAATAATCCTTGCATTTGCTGTACGGCCTTACCACGTCTTCAAGACGTCTCAAAGCGCTTCACAGAATATATTGTAAAGTGTATATTTTTGTGGGCCAAACACTGCAGCCAATTGCACACAGCGGTATCCCGCAAACAGTCATGGATTGAGCGACCAAATTATCATTATTATTTATTTATTTTAAAATTTTGATGGGATTATTGCCCCCGGAAAAGCGATCCTCCAATCGACTAACCGGGTTCCGACTTACTGCTAGGTAACTTGCCTAAAGTTTTGCCCTGCCCAGTACTCTCACCACTAAGCTACCAGACATGTCATTATGGTTGTAGCTCGGTTTCGTTATCACACTTAACAGTAAATACTTACCACCAACTCATTTATAAATTAATTTATAATTAATAAAGTGAACTGCAGGAAGCCAAGACAGATCTTAATGGATCATCACTAGTTACTGTTCTCCCCACTTCTTCCATTTATCACAACTTTCGTCTTTCTATTGTTCAGACAGTTTTGAGTATCCCAAAACCTATGAAAAATAAACTGATCTTTAAGTTTCTTTATAAGTCTCACATGTGGAACATTATAATAATATTATTCGCTGTATTTGATGAGGCATTTATAATATTGAAACATCTCAAAGCACTTGATACGCGACTGCTATGGTTACTATTTGTAAGTAAACACAGCAGTCAATTTGGGTATTGCAAACTCCCACAAACAGACAATAAGTGAATGAACAATATATGTGGAGGACTGTTGGCTGGAAGAAACTCCCTTCTTTTTTCAAATTGTGCAATGGGGCTTTTAAAATCTACCTGACCAGGCAAATGGGACCTTTGCGTAATATTTCAGTCAGCCTAGACCATGAGCTGGTGTGGGGTTTAAACCTACAACCTTTTGACCCACAAAATACAGTCAATTCACATTACAATATATTCTGTGAAGCGCTTTGAGTCGTCTCGAAGACGTGATAAGGTGCTGTATCAAATGCAAGGATTACTATTACTTGGGACGCTATACACATGTAATCTAGTTGTTGTTGTTATTATAATTTAATTGCTTATTCCATCTTTAGGACATTGAATGACCCAAAACTGCATGTCACACACATCTCCCCCGCCCCCAATAATGGCGTTCTCAATGGTCAGTCTGCGATTTGCAAAATTAGCACAACACCAACTTCGTAATAAATAAACAACTCAAAATAAACGCTGACCGAAAGAAGAAAAAGTGGAATGAAAGAAGCCTACCTTGACGGAATTCACCATGGAAAACAGGATGGGGGAGAACTCTGCAACATACATATCTGGGTCCATTCTGGTTTTAAACGGTAGAACAATAAATTGAGCCCCAAATCAAATCTAACCATCCAATAATCACTGGGGCCCAAGGGTTCACTTATTTCCCAGTTAATAATCCCTCCAAAACCAAAAAAACAATAATAAATTGGTCATTTTCAACCCATGACTGTTTGTGGGACATTGCTGTGCGCAATTGGCTGCCGCGTTCGCCCACAAATATACAGTCAATTCACTTTACAGTGTGTTCTGTGAAGCGCTTTGGGACGTCCTCCTGACGTGAAAAGCGCTATATCAAATGCAAGGATTATTATTATTATTATTATTATTATTAATGATCAGTTCTAGTGTTAGTGAAGCACTACATCTAACTAATACAGCATCTGTTCTGCACTCTACTTGTGTCAAGTCACTGATAACCCCTACGTGAATTGTTGTATGTTCACCCTCCCCTCTTGCTATTTCTGCTCTGACCACCTTACTTCTGGGAAATTCAAGTCTCCACGATTCTCAGACTAGGATTTCCTGCAGACTCTAACTCTCCTATCCCCAGTTTATCTCGATTTGGTCAGGACTCGGCTCATTTTCAGGTCTCTCAACCAGATCCATTTCCATCAGAAACGCCTGATAATTTCACATTTTAAAAACGGTGATAATGTATGAAATTAAATACAAAACTACATTTCTAAAGCGCCTTTCACATCAGGTGGATGTCCTAAGGCGTTGGACGGTCAAGAATTTGGGCCCGAGCAGGCGGGTTTGGGATCAGGGAGGGTGGCGGGAAAAGAGAGGGTAGGAGTGTGGCCAATGGCGCGGTCGAAGAGGAGGGCCTTGAGACGTGCCTTGAAGAAGGCAAGGAAGGGAGCGAGGCGAAGGAAATGTGGGATGGAGTTCCAAAAGGTGGAAGCAGAGAGGCTGAAGGCCCGACCGACGATGGTAGGGCGGGGCGAGAGCGGGACGTGGAGCAGGCAGGAGCCTGCTGAGCAGAGGGAGCGGACAGGTTGATACTAACAGTGGTATGAGTGGGTACCTCACATTCTAACTATAATAATAATAATAATAATAATAATAATAATAATAATAATAATAATAATAATAATAATAATAATAATAATGGTCTGATTTAAGTGACAAGTCTGGGTTGTATTCAATGATTACCCAGATTTGGAGAAAGAGATTCAACTAGGATAATACAATAATGACACAGATTGTCCTATTGTCAAGATTTCCAAGAGAAGCGTATTGCATTACGTCATTCCTTTCTACCCTCGGGGGCGGTCTTGGTAGTCTGGTTCCTGAGCCAGGCGGGTCCAGGGTTTTCTAGAGCGCTGCTGATGACAGTACAGCCCAGCCTGGCTCTTCAGCACAACTTTAAGAGTCAGACCAGTCACTGGAAGGCAGGGATTCTTCCCACTCAGCTCCTGTTAACCCTGCGAGCAAAAGCCCAAATGGGTGGAGTATTGCCAATTGTGGTTTTAGCTGTTTAAACTCCAGCTGAACCCCAAAATCATTGTCCTGGATCGCTGAGTCTTGGCTCTCGCCAACGTGTGCCTATTCCTCTCCGAATTTAGTAAGCAAGGTGCGTCCCTCCGGGGAGATAGCATTCCACTCCAAACGCAGAGACATTTCCACATGTAGGTGGGATGCACATGAGGAACCATGAGTAATTTGATTTGAATACTCTTAAGCACGGTAATAAGTTTCCACATGGGTCAGCAGACCTCCAGCTGACCCAAAAAATCCTATTGTAACCCAGAGCTTTGAATGTTCATTGCATCTCTTTCCAAACTACAATTCAACCTAGTTCAGCAGAGCAACTGGCTTAAACTGACTTCTGCTGAACCAATCTACAACTTTAGGTATTTAAGCAAGCCAACCCCTTAAGACTGAATGTTTTTATACTGCAATTCACTGAAAGAGAAGTAGTGCACTGCAAGGGTTTTCTTGAATTTAACATTGGCCCAGAAACACAAACTATCTCCTGCCATCTACAAGAAGATCTTTATTGTCCACTGGGGCAGGCACTGTGGCTGTTGACTTACCATCTAATCTAAAGCAAGGTCCTTAGCTCTTGAGTTTAATTCAGACATTCCTTTGTTCAAAAGTTATTATTTTATGGAAGTGAACAAGCTGGTAATTTACAGAACCCTGCACAGAACAGATCTAAAAGACAAGGAGTGCAATCAGATCCTTCTGAATGAAAGAACAATTTAAAGAAATGTATTAATGCTATGAAACTGTAGCAAACTCCACAAAAAAGGTTTGTTTTGTGCTGCTCAGTAGAATAAGAAAGGCCACGTCTATCTCTCTTTGTAGTGCTTTTCTTCTTTCTCCTACCTGTTTATTTCATTGCTATTTTTGGTGATTTGCTTCCTCGGGAGGCAATAAACACTCACTTCACGTCATTCACAACAAATTCTAGCTTGTCAGTTCAGAAACTGTGAGCCTTGTTCGTTTGGCGGAAAAAAATCTCACGTTTTTAAAACTGCTGAACTGTTTTCATCTTATGGGGACAAAAAAAATACTATTTCTGCCTTTGTGTGATAAATGACCTTATTTACAAAAGACATCAGTCATACAGGGACACACACACACACAGGCAGCCACGGTCATTAATTCCACTCAAAACTCCAATTAAATGCATATCACAAGTCTCCCTACTTGTTAGGCAAAATTACATTTCGGGAGCATAAGTACTGAACACAGATTCTCAGCAGAGTTCAATGTCCTGAAAGCTAGTTTCCAATGGTCAGCATCTATCCATATATACATCTCGTCTAAAGTACAGCATTACTAAATGAACAGTAAAAGCACTCTCATGATAAATAACCTAATTACTTTACAGTTGCCTGCATAACAGTCGGCTCGCTAAATCCATTTAAGAGAACAAAACACATAAAATCCATTCCTATGGATATAACAGGCCATGTTATACCCAAATAACAAGAGTGCATTGGATTATAAGTGGGGCACAGCAGAAAAGTCAGAGAGAGAAAAGAGAAAGAGCTGCTGGTGATCAGACATTGCCGGCACTGGCTGTCTATCAACAGTTGTTCACGTGTCCTGTTTGTGACAGGAGTGATGCGGGGGGGTGGGGGGGGAAAGTATAGGAATTTCATATCACAAACTTCTCCCCCTCTTCCATAAAATCAAGTGCTCCCTGTTTGCCCTGCAGTTAGGTGTGTGGTCAGAATTATACCGTTGAGTTCTTAATAGCATTGCTCTATCATTTTAAAACAGTGGCCAATTATTTTGCTCTTTCAACATCCAATGGAACAAATCCTTCCGACCGCTGTGACCTGCTAACCCCATATCAACCTGTCCGCTCCATCCACTCAGCAGGCTCCAGCCCTCTCCACATCCCCCGCCCGGCTCTACCATCAGAGGTCGGACCTTCAGGCTCTCTGACCCCACCCTTTGGAACTCCATCCCACACTCCCTTCTCCTCGCTCCCTCGCTTGCCTCCTTCAAGGCACGTCTCAAGACCCTCCTCTTCGACTGCGCCTTCGGCCACCCCACTCCTAACCCTCCCTGCCCTCCACCCTCCCTGTTCCCAACACCGCCCGCTCGGGTTCAAATCCCTGGCAGTCCAGCACCTTGGGACGTCCTCCCAACATGAAAGGCGCTTTACAAATGTCATTTTGTATTGTGTTGTAAACCCAAAACAAGTTAATATCAGTAGAGCAGAAACAGAGGAGAGTCAGATGAGCAGACAGTACAAGCTGGAGAATTTGGACCGCAGAACTGCAGATGAGCTAAAACTTTTACACGGTGGAGCTGAGAGGCCTTTGAGGAAAAAAAAATCCTCAAGGTAATAAAGATTTTGACAACAACGCAGGTGAGGCAAGAGAGTAAATAGGCAATGTATCGGAGGAGGAAGAATGCAGTCTTAGAAATGGACCAGTTTTGGAGCTCAGGATTAAGCAGAATCTTTAGACCAACTGGTTGATCGCTTCTGGGTGACCTCCCGCACATGCTCAATAAGGACAAGAGGAAGGAGAGATATTTAGCACAGATTAAACAACAACGTTTATATTTTAAGTTCAAGATGCACAAAATATCAGCCGGGCAGAGCCCCTTGGCTTAGGCTGTGTCTCCGCTGCTTTTGACACAGTGGACTATGTATGCCGTCCTCCTAGTCTGCTTCTCCTCCCTCATCCACCTTAGTGGGACAGCACTTTCCTGGTTCGAGTTCTACCTGACCCACCGCCACTATTTCATCTCCTCTAATGGTTTCTCCTCTCGTCCCCACACAGTCGCCTGTGGTGTACCCCAAGGCTCTATCCTCAGCCCTCTCCTTTTTATCAGTAATAATGATCCTTGCATTTGATATAGCGCCTTATCACGTCTTTGAGACGTCTCAAAGCGCTTCACAGAATATACTGTAAAGTGAATTGACTGCATATTTATTTTGTGGGCGAAACGCAGCAGCCAATTTCGCACAGCAGCGTCTCCACAAACAGTCGTGGATTGAGTGACCAAATTGTTATTATTATTTTAATTAATATTTTAAATGTTGAAGGTTGCTTACAGTTGTAATGTAGGTAATACAAAAGCATACATGATATCATGGGGTTAATTTCCACGAGCGCTCTGGGACACTACCCTACATGAGGGGCACTATATAAATGCAAGTTGTTGGTGTCGCATATGCTGTGAAGCATCCTCCCCACGTGTAAAATGCTATTATCGAGCGTATTGATTATTATTTATTATTTAACCAAACCCGTGGGTGGGGAATTATGCAATGGAGATAATCACCAGTCTCATCACATTAGTCTCCACAAGAAAGACTTTTAGACAGAGTCACAGCTCATGGAATTAATGAAAGAATAGCCGGTTAGATGATAAATAGGGTTCAGCATTTGGGAAACTGAAAATAATAAATAATGGGAAAAGCTCAATCTAAGGTAGTGACCTGGGTTCCCTTCAGCTCACGTTGTTCATAAAATGAGCTGGAGGACAGCAATTATTTTCACATTATAAACGTGCTAATGACACTAAACTATTGTGTGAAGGCAGAGGAGGAACGTAAGAATGCATAGGATTGAAGAACATCTGGACCAATTAAGGGTATGGGCCAAGAGGTGGCAAATGGATTTGTATGTAGACAAACACATTCTGACCCATATTGGAAGAGCACACAGTATGCACCTGTATAGGTACTGAAGGAGCGTCCATTAGAAGAGGTGGAGAAGGAAAATAACTTGGCTCTGGATATTGATCATTGCACTGGAGGTTTCCAATCATTGCAAAACTACTGTTAACACAGCTAATTAAATGCTGGGTTGATTTCACGAGCTTCTGACTGTATGTTGAAAGAGGTTATTATAACCTTTTACTGGTCAGTTGTAAGGTGGAATGGGATCTATTGGAGGAGTGGGATCTAAACTGGAACTGCAACTTGGATTCACAGAAAATTGGCAAATCCTAAATTCTGACAGTAAACGGATGTGGGTCACCCCGATTCACAGGAACTCCGCTCAGACAACAACATCAACAACAACAAAATGATATTTGTATTGCGCCTTTCACGTCGGGAGGACATCCCGGACACAACACAAGGAGAAGTGGATTGATTGTCAGAGAGCACATCTGGTTACCGGTAGGATTCAATATTTACAAACTCAGGTAGTACATTTACATCCAGGTAAGACTGTGTTTTAGAGCCGGGTGCGCGCAGTTTGAGCACCCTACCTTCAAAAAGACATTGAAGCTTTGCAAAAGGTCCAGAGTAGAACAATAATAATGATTCAAGGATTCAGAGCTTTAAACCATGCGGAGGATGCTCACACAGCTGAACATGTTTTCATTGGAGCAAAGAAGACTGATAGGGGGCAACATGATTTACATCTTTTAAAATGCTATAATGCTTAATTGATTCAGTTGTAAATCAATTATTTCACTTGGACCATGAGAGCATAGGACTACAAGAGGACATAGGTTTCAAATTATAACACCTCAAGGAGAACTAGTGATTAGAAAGGTTTTTTTTTTACATACAGGTAGTGAATATGTGGAACAGGCACCTGACAAAATAGCTGATGCTGTGTTGTTTATCCGCTTCAAAAAATAAGTGGATTAGTTCCTGCTTGAGAGCATGTATAGTAACGATGTAGGGATGGGTACAGATGGAGATGAACTAACATTCTACAGGGCACTTCTATCTAATTGTGAAAAAAAACCTTTATGATCCGTGTCATAACCTGTAGACACCTACATCTGTGCTTGTCTGTTCGCTTTTACATTTGTATGTGTGCGCACTTGTCTTTATATACATCCTTCGATTTGCATTTGCCTATATTTGCATGGATTTGTATGCGCTCTATGTATATTTGCAGCTGTACATGTACGAGTGTCTAAATATATATACTGTATAAATATATGTCTCTCTCTGTATCTGTGTGCACACTCGAAAGGGTTTTTATATTATCCCCAATGACAATGTAAAATTAGGAATAAAGCCATGTTCATGCTGTAGCTAAGTAAGCCAGGAAGCAGCAGTTTTCCTGTCTGACCAAGGCCTGATGGGTTAACTGGGATCAGATCAAACCAAAAACTACCAATCTCAAACTGTTACCTCATTCCAGATGTGAGGCACTAAAAAAAAACACTTGTAGCTTGTCAGGGAACATCGGTACTCAAGGAGTTATATGTCTGACCTTTAGCTGCTCTACGTGTTAGAATGATAACATATTGAAGGAACATACAACACTGACTGGATCACATAGATCTTTTCAGGGAGACCATGGTTTTATTTTTCTGCCTCTCCACCAGTTATTAATAATGACACCACATTTCAGGGTTTTTAAGGAATTCTATGACAAGCATTCGACCCTCACGTTCAGATTTACTGAACCTCAGTCACACTTTTGCTGATGTCGACAATAAAACATCAAAGATTCCATCAGCAGAGGCAATAAAGCCAAGATAGTGTCTTTACAACATCCAGGAAATCACACAGAGAGGGAATATCAAGAGGCTAACAGGGAGAATAAGAACCTCTTCAGACCAACACTATCTGTGGCATTAATCCAACTGGTTCCAACTTCTGGGAACTCCACAGTATGTGTACCTTGACTGCCACTGGCTCCCACTCCCGACGTTCTGAAATACGGATTGGAAAAAAAACCGCAGGAAACCAAATATTTTTGATTTGGTTTCTGGATGTGTGACACTGAAACAAACATTGAAGATCGCTGGGCTGAGGCTGATTAATAGATCAGTTATCACCGGCGTAAAATAACAGATAACAATAATACTTTGTGTTTAATGTAGCACCTTTCGCATTCGGTGACATGTCAAAGAATGTCCTAAGATATACCGTAAATTGCAGTGACTGTGTATTGTATGGTCGAACTCAACAACAACAACAACTTGCATTGATATAGCGCCCTACACGTGGGTTAGCTGAACTCAGCAGCCAATTGGCACAGAGCAGTATCCCACAAACACCCATGAAGTGGATGACCAATTTTATCTAACAAGAATTGTTAGCCAGGACACCAGGAGAGACTCGGGGATGGTGATTACAGAATTTCTTGATGTATTCCTTAAGTTACTTATCACACAAAATGCAGTATGAAATGTCACCAACTTTATCCCAATATATGACCACATCTTACAGTAAAACCTGTATATCCTGTGAAGCTCTTCAAGACGTCCTGACGTGAAAAGCTTATAAGTATTATTAAACTGCATTCAACCACAGGACCACTATCATCTATTCAGACCATCCCAGTCCCTTTGAACTCATGCGTTTAATGCAGTGATAGTTTTGTGGTGTGAATGTATCAAGGCTGAGGAAGGATCTCTTGGCTGTCACAAGTCAATGGTGACCTCTGAACACAGGACCAACGAGAGGTCTGGAGGAACATCACTCTGTTAACGAGCAAGCCCAGGAATCCCTGCTGAGGAGTAGACTGGGCTAAGAGAAGCCAAAGAGAAGATCCACGGTAGAGAAGTCAAAGGGAGTATAATTGGAACTGGTGCCAGTGGGAAGCCAGTCGGTGGAAGCCTCAGACAACAAAACTGGTTGTTATAATAAGAAGAAGAATTTTTGCATTTGATATAGGCGCCTTATCACGTCGTTGAGACATATCAAAACGATTCACAGAATATACCGTAAAGTGGATTGTCTGTCCGCTTTGTGGGCGAAACGCGGCAGCCAATTGTGCACAGCAGCGTCCCCACAAACAGTCGTGGATTGAGTGTCCAAATTATTTTTATTTCTTTTGAAGGAATTCTTACCCCCAGAAAAGCGATCCGCCAATCGAGTAAACAACTGGGTTCCTACTTAATTGCTAGGTGAGGTTTCGCTCACAAAACATGCAGTCAATTCACTTTACATGATATCCTGTGAAGCACTTTGAGACATCTCAAAGACTTGATAAGGCGCCATATCAAATGCAAGCATTATTATTATGAAGGGGAACCCCATTATAATGCCCTTTGATAGTGCTGTTTTGTCTATCGTGGATCTGCACTAACTGGTAAATTTGGCTTCTGGTGTTGACGAGCCAACTTCCCACTCTAAAACAAAGAGTGAGAAAGTAGTCATTAGGTCACCATCTAATGTTACTTCCTGCTTACTACACACAGGAAGCACCATTGGCATCACTTTGCGATGGAAGTGATATCAGATGTACTGTCTACAAGGCAGCCCTCTATCAAAGAGCTTTATAATGAGGTTCCCCTGTATAATCACAATAATAATCCTTGCATTTGATACATCGCCTTATCGGGTTTTCGAGACGTCTCAAAGCGCTTCACCGAATATGCTGTAAAGTGAATTGATTGTATATTTTGTGGGCGAAACACGGCAGCCAATTGTGTACAGCAGTGTCCCACAGACAGTCGTGGAATGAGTGACCAAATTATTATTATTTATATGAAGGAATTATTACCCCCGGAAAAGCAATCCGCCAATCGACTAACAACCGGGTTACTATTTATTGCTGGGTAAACAGAGGCGTGTGGAGTAAGGAAACCTTACTTTCTTCTTGGCTCAGTTTTCACCAGATTTCCCCAATTAGAATACTTGAGTTTTCTCATATCCCCCAGAAAGAATGAATTAAAAGAACACAATTTTACCCCCGCTGATAAAATGTGTTTTGTCATAGCCCTCTTCCCATTTCTGACTACTACTACTAATAATAATCCTTGCATTTGATTTACATGTATAGCCAATCAAAATCAAGAGGTTTGCAACAAAATTCAATAAAATATCACACAAAAAAGGTCATAAACTTGGGAATGACTTAGCCATTAACTGTGTGTTAATCTACCTTTGTCACAGTCAAGCTCAAATAACCTCTTTATGAAAGTAACCCCTTAGGGATCATCTGTAAAATAAAATAAAGGATGAATTAAGCTCAATTCCACAAACGTCAGTTTGCAACAGTGGTTTTCTGCTTGTCAGTAAATGTACTGATGGTTGACTTCTATAATTCCCAACAAATTTACTAAAAGAGGAAAAAAAATAAAGCTCGGTTTGATAAAAAGACCCTGCTCAGACCTGAGCCACAAAGACAGCGAAGGTCCCAGATGTGATCTCTGCTGTGCGCTGAGCTGTCTGATTGCTTTCATGTGCATAAAAAAAAATCATTCCAAGGTTACACACAATACTAAGCTCTGGTTCTAATGACCAGAATGAAACAATGTAGAATGGAAGTTCAGGTTTGAGATTGTCACAAAAAGTCGATCTCCCACTGACCAGCAGTGGAACGCTATGAGCAACGAGCCAGAAATCCAGTGTCTTTGCAGATTGGTACTATTGAAATTAGCATTGGACGGGGAGAGGGCACTAAATCCGAATGGAAACCTAATTTGACCCCATCATTTCGCCCACAGAATACATAGTCAATTCACTTTACAGTGTATCCTGTGAAGCGAGTTGAGACGTTTCAAAGACGTGATAAGGCGCTATATCAAATGCAAGGATAATTATCATATCATCTTTTCTCTGTACCATTTCTGCTGTAAATATTAATAATAATCCTTGCATTTGATACAGCTCCTTATCACATTTTCTAGATGTCAGAATATACTGTAAAGTGAATTGATTGCATGTTTTGTGGGCGAAATGCGGTAACCAATTGCACAGAGTAGTCTCCCACAAACAGTTGTGGATTAAATGACCAAATTATTATTATTTTTTCTATATTTATTTTTTGGGGGATTATTACCACCGGAAAAGCGATTTGCCAATCGACTAACAACCAGGTTCCTACTTAGTGCTAGGTAAACAGAGGCGTGAGGAGTAAGGAAACTTGACTAACGTTTTGAACCCATGTCTTCTCGCTTGCGAGAAGCAAGCTTGGGATTTGTTGCTGGGGCCCACTACCTTCCCTGTGGTTGGAGCGTAGGACATCAGTGAGAGCAAACCAATTCAGCTCTTCAGCCCACCGCAAACCAAAATTAGGGTCTCCGTCATTTCCAACAGAAAACTTGTCGCAGTCAGAGGTACGGAAGCTGATTGTTTGGTTTTAGGCAGTTTCACCACCGCACTCCAGTGACAGCGGAAACATTCATCCTACTCTATTTTACTTGCTGAGAGACAAAGAAAATCAAGCTTTCTGCTGTACCACCAATTTATGGCAACTAAAAAGAGCTGCCGATCTTGTTCGGAAGCCAGTAATCAGTACTTTATACAAGGAGCTCAGGGCACATGCACAGGACAGACCTCTGTTTTCTCTCCCACTCTATAGCAATAGTGCACTAATAGCCATACAACTACATCTGTGGAGTCCTGTAGCTCAGTGGGTAGAGCACTCGCTTTGCAAGTGAGAGACCTGAGTTCAATTCCAGGCAGGGCGAAACCTTGGGCAAGTTTCCTTACTCCACACGCCTAATAATAATCCCTCCAAAAAACCAAAAACAATAATTAAATTGGTCATTTTCAATCTACGACTGTTTGTGGGACATTGCTGTGCGCAATTGGCTGCCGCGTTCGCCCACAAATATACAGTCAATTCACTTTACAGTGTGTTCTGTGAAGCGCTTTGGGACGTCCTCCTGACGTGAAAAGCGCTATATCAAATGCAAGGATTATTATTATATTATTATTATTATTCGTGCTCTAACCACTAAACTACAGGAATTACACAAATTAGCTTATTTGCAGTTTCCCACTCAATATCGACCTTACTATGCTATTATCCACACAGTTAGTTATTGCCCTCTGTTATTTACTTTGTTCAATCACTGATAGTGAATAGCAATAAAACAACAACAACAAATTGCATTGATATAGCGCCTTTCACATCAGGAGGATGTCTTATAACGCTGGACAATGAGGGTTTTGCACCCGAGCCTCGGGTTGGGATCAGAGAGGGGTGGAGAGAACAAGGGAGAGGAGAAAGGATGATGACCAAAGGTATGGTCGAAAAGGAAGGTCTTGAGATGGGCCTTGAAGGAGGCAAATCAGTGGGCAGAAACAGGTTCTGGGATGGAGTTCCAGAGGATGGGGGCAGCAAGGCTGAACTTCCGAAAGCAGAGCAGGTAGGGCGGGGGACATAGAGCAGATTGGTGAAGTTTTACTAGTTGCAGAGGTAAGGAGGAGCAAGAACGTAGAGGGCTTTAAAGATGAGGACAAGGATGTTGAACTCGATCCTCTGGGGGATGGGGAGCCAGTGGGGCCCGGCAAGAATGGGGGTGATGGGCTCACAAATCTTAGTGCGGGAGAGGACACAAGCTGCAGAGTTCAGAATAATCTGCAACATGGGGAGGGAAGAGTTGGGAAGTCCAGCGAGCAGGGAGTTAGCAAAGTCAAGTCGGGATGCAATGAAAGCGAGGATGAGGGTGGATGTTGCAAATGAGCAACAAGATTGCCCAAGGTACCAAAGATGATTAGCATGGAACCTTTTGAGAAGGTCATTAAAAACAATCACAAAACAATAACAAAAATGTTAATGGCCATTTTGAGGTTTCTTTTCGAACATTACCATCAAAGCAATGAGATTGTCCTTTCCACTGAGAATATTTCTTGTTGTGTTGTTTCAATTCTTTTTATTTACAATGGTCTCTGTTTAACTGTGCGGTTTGGGGCAAACAAAACACTGATTTCATTAACCATAAACACAGCAAATATGAATGAAAATGAAGACTTTATAATGGTGTAAAAGGGCATCTATGGAACGGAACAGATCTCCAGTGGGAATATCAGACTGCATTTGTGGATGAAGCACATCAAAGGAGAACTGGGTCAAAAGGTAGGTCACAGGAGGAGTTATTACTTAGAGATAAATGGTCTCCTCACAACCCTTCTGGCATGAATCCCAGATGAAAACCAGTTCTAATTGTGGGAACCTTTGCAGAATAATTACATTGTTATCTGGTTTTAACTTTTCGAAGGTTAGCAATGGGATTTTGTTTTAATTTTAAAACAATGTACCTACCGTTCGACTACAGGAGGCTTACAATCACAGAGTGGTTCACGGAAATGTGAGACTGATTATTTTATAATATCAACCAGGATTTTGGCATC
The DNA here is from genome assembly GCF_018977255.1 of Callorhinchus milii. Lineage (NCBI taxonomy): Eukaryota > Metazoa > Chordata > Chondrichthyes > Chimaeriformes > Callorhinchidae > Callorhinchus > Callorhinchus milii. The sequence goes on along the minus strand of NW_024704742.1, from coordinate 4,356,042 downwards.
CGCAGAAAAAAATCTCCTGTTCCATCCAGATCTCTGCAGCTCGTGTCCTCTCCTGCACCGGTTCCATGAGCCTATCACCTCCGTCTTCACTCAGCTCAACTGGCTCTCCATCCCCTTGTGGCTTGAATTCATGCTTTGTCCTCACTTTCAGATGCTGCCTACCTCTGCGAACTCCTACCACTCAACTGCCTGAGCATTCATAGCCTCATTCCAGTCATTCCGCCTGCACCCCTCCACCCCACCCCACCCACTCTCTGACACTCCCAGGTAAAGAATCAATACTCACAAACTCACAGTCCACAACATCTTCAGTCTTCTGATCTGTGTTTTGATGCTATTCAGCTTCACTGTGATGGAGCGACCTCGGCAAGGCAGCTTACAACGTGCTAGCCACCCGGCGGTCCCAGAGGATCAGTGTTGGGCATCAGGCCTGCTCAACACCAGTTAAACTCAATGCAGGACCTCATGTGAATCACTTTAGCAAAAAGATGAGTGAAGTCAATTCTGACTCCAGAGTAATAAATGGGTATTGTCTGGAACACTCTTTACAGACTGTTTCCCTTTCACCACAAACCCATCTCACAACTTGGGCCTGCACCTCACACATGGGCTGCAGGAAACTTTTCCACAACACATCAAAGAGCTCCAATCCATGAAGATAAACTGTTCAGACACCTATCCTATCATCCACAAGCACTTTGAAACGTCTCGAGGACATGATAAGACGCCATATCAAATACAAGGGTTATTATTATTGTTAAACAAAATGTGAATGGCATTCATCACCAATAGCACTTTGAAGTTGCCAATCTTGTGTTTGGTTTAGGTAGATTTTGCAGGATATACATTTAAACTGTTCAAGTTTGAGAAGGAATCTGATAGAGATGTATAAAAATTATGAAAGGGTTTGATAAGAGTTGACATAAATAGACCGTTTCCACTTATTGGTGGGTCCGTAACAAGTGGCCATAAATATAAGATATGCCACTGACAAATCTTACACACAGTTCAAGGAGGAGGTGCTTTGCCCAGAGAGTGCTGAGAATGTGGAATTCACTGTCGGAAACTGTGGTTGAAGCAGAAAACATCAATGGATCATTGGAGACACCCAATGTATTCATGAGGGAGACAGAATAGATGGTTAAGGTGAATAGGGAGAGGGATTTGGAATGTGTGCAAGTAAAATTATCAGCACAGATAATTGGAAACAAATGGCCTGTTTCAGTGCTATTCAGTCTATGTAATTCTATGTTTAACTGCATCATCACCTTCTTGATCATTTACTGTTTTAAATAAGTAACCAACAGACTGTTTGCTACAGCTCATTTATGTTGCACAAGACTCACATATAACATTGGGTTTCTAGGAACATAAGAAAGCATGGAATAGGACAAGGTCATTCAGCTGTTTATAGACTGAGTGCTAAACTTCAGCAGTTTCTGTGTTCCTGATGTAAGCATAATGTTTACATCTTAATAACTCTTATACTGCCAATCCGCACATCCACAGCCCAGATCTACTCCATGGTCGCAAGGAGATGGACTCTAGCCTGTCTGAGGTCACCCTCGTCACGTCCACCGTTCTGCATGGCCTGCACTGAGCATGTAAACAAGACAAGTTTTGTCTGAAGACTGCTCCAAATAGCCACAATATTGTTTCACTGACTGATAGGCATACGCCTTAGTACACAATAATTATCATTGCTGTCAAAGACAAATAAGGCTGAGCTTTCTTGGGGATGCTACTCTTCTAACAGTCTTTTACAAACACTTGTAATCGCGTTTTTTCCCAGTATAGTTTTGTTGTGCCCATCAAACTGGTAAGCGGAAAAATTGTAACTGAGTGTTTACCATTCTAGAACAGTTTATAGAACAGAGGTCAGTGGGTTACAAAATGTTTCACCTATCTCAGCATAGTTCTTAACTTGTGCTTCTCAGATTTAGGATAATCTGCCTTCTATCCACCAGAATTCAAGTCTGTCTATGCTCGCCTGCAGTCAATAACCCACAGCAAGTGAGGAGTTAACCGTTCTGCATCAAGTGAAAGACAGAAATTCCATTTTCGCAATGCCTTATCATGTCAGCCTAACCCTGATGGTAGAGCGGGTGGAGCAGAGGATGTGCAGCAGTCCGCTAAGTGGAGGGAGCAACCAGGCCTGTAGGTTTTGAGGAGGTCACAGAGGTAGGATGGTGCAAGACCGTAAAGGGATTTAAACGTTAGGGTGAGAATTTTGATCTTGAGAGCTGGGGACTGAGGAGCCAGTGGAGCCGAGTGAGAATGGAGGTGATGGACTCACGGAGTCTAGTGCGGGAAAGGACATGAGCTGCAGAATTCTGGTTAGTCTGAGGCCTGTCAAGGGAAGTAGAGTCTCAGAATGCAGAGCGGAGAGAGGCAATGTGCATTTTCATTGTGTATTTTCGCCCACAAAATGCATCACTTCACAGTATGTTCTGTGAAGCGCTTTGAGACGTCTCAATGACGTGATAAGGTGCTACATCAAATGCAAAAATACAAGGATTATTAATGTTACAGAGGTGGGGGGGAAAACTGAGCTTTCAAATACTGCAATGGGATTTTTAACGTCCACCTGAACAGACAGTTAGGAATTAACATTTCATACAGAAATACAGTACCTCCAACCAGCCAATAAAATCTCAATCTAGAGTGTAAACTTAAGTCCCATTGTGGGTTTGATCCCACAATCTTGTGAGCCACAAATCAGGAATGCTGTAAAGTGAGCCAAGCTGTCACAAAGTGATGCCTCATAAGCAAAGAGAACAAAATCACTTCATTTCTGATCTACGAAATTCAGAGCCTCACAAGTTATCTGATCACTTGGAAACCTCAGCAAGTTGCTTTGATTGAGATGTTGCAGCAACTTTTCATTCCGGAGGAGTCTGGCTTGGGAATTCTGAACCATGCCATTGACTTTATCAGGAGATTTGAGAGTTGCCTGCCACTCACAGGGATTGGGGCAGAAATGCTATCAGAAAAACTTAACTGATGTAAGCTTAGAGAACTGAAGTTGGTTTAAATAAACCTGGGCAAGTGCAAATGTCACCCCACCCTCCTCAGCTCCCCAACCCCCGATTAGGTGCCCAGTCAGCTGTGTGATACACTCTGCAATATCCCCCAACATGTATGGCACTCTATAAATGTAAATTCTATTGTATAATACAGATGCAAGGGAATAAAGCCTGGGGCCTTTCTGGTCTATGCTATTCAGCTATTTAGTGATTAACACATTACACCGTATCACAATACGTAGAATTTTAGTCATTTTGTTTATTACTTATGATTAAATTTTCTTTTAAGTCGCTGCATGCACAGCTAACAAAACTGTATGGTCCCAGGAATCAGTAAATGACTCAGGAAATGAAATATTCCCTAACAGGCTAACTACAAAATGTACATTTCTAGTAAAGTATCAACAATGTCTATGAACAGTAAACTGAGCAGAAAACGACACAAGAGTTAAAAAAAAATGCATTGTGTCATGAGATTTAATAATTATTAAATATGTTATTAATTTGATAAGAAGCATTGCATTTTGCCATTAATTTCTTAGTGTGAACTCTTTCCCTTCGAACATCTTCGAGACGTCTCAAAGCGCTTCTCAGAATATACTATAAAGTGAATTGACTGTATATTTTTTGGACAAAACAACGGCAGCCAATTATGTACAGCAGTGTCCTACAAACAGTTATGGATTGAGTGACTAAATTATTATTGTTATTATTATTATTATTTTGGAAGGGATTATTACACCCTGGAAAATAAATCCACCAATATGAATAACAGATTTGATCAGCAACAGATTTGATGACATTTAAATAATAATGATAATCCTTACACTTGATATACCATCTTTCATTTCGGGAAAACATCTCAAAGCACTTCACAGGATTCATTGTAAAGTGTAGTGACTGCATATTCTATTGGTGATGCAGGGGGTCAGTGTCCCACACACAATGAGTGACCAATTTTTATTTGGGCAGGACACCAGGAGAAGCTCCCTCATCTTTCTGAAGAGTGAGTGCATGGGATCTTTTAAGCTCAGGCGGCAGATTGCGACCTCAGTTAATGTCTTATCTGAAGGACGGTACCTCCAACAATGCAGCTCACACCCAGCAATGTATTTTTGGGGTGTCAGCCAGGTTACGTGAGCTATAAGTCCCGATGTGGGGCTAGAACCCACACAACCTTCTGGCTCAGAAGTGACTGTGGTACCAATGCAGCCAGACTGTCACACAATCCTCAAATCTGTTATGAAGCATTGCATTCTTTACACCATATTGTACTTGGCGCACTAATGCAGATAAGCACAGCATTCATATTCAATGACTTCACGTTGTAGTTTCGCCCACAGTCACTCCGCTTTACAGTATATTCTGCGAAGTTTTTTGAGATTTCTCGATTACACGATAAGGCGCTATATCAAATGCAAGGATTATTATTATATTATTATATTATTATAGTAACTCAGTTGTGCAGGACTGCAGTCAGCTCCTGCATACAACCTATCAAAGTAATAGATTGATAAACCATTCCAGCATTCCCAACGTTAAAGAACATCTAGGTATAGAATACCGTTTTTTTTCCCCCCAAAGCCACAGAAGTCTTATGTCAGATTTCACTAGGCTCAGAACGTTCTCCTATACGCTCCTGAGCGGCGAGTCGACAGTTTGATCTGTTCGCTCCTAAGTTCTTAATGCAAACTGACTCATGGGCCAGTTAAACTGGAAGCTGGCTGCGGGTTTGTCAATCTCCCTTGCGCTATATTGGAGAACACTGCTGAAGTGTCAATTTCATTGTCACTTTGTCCTTTCAAACTGATGGGACTTAGCTGAAGTCAGCAAGCCGAGCCAGGGAACTGTATCTGCTGGTAATTAGTAACAATCAAGAGCCTTTGAGACTGCTGACTGCAGCACTTACACAGCATGGCTATGTCATTGGCTTGCAAATGGAAGCAAAGCTTATGAACTGCAGCACGACCTACAAGTTGTTGAAATTCAATTGTTCCTGTTTCTCTCATTTCACTCGAGCTGGAACGAGCCTTCTTTTTCAGATGTAAAGTGAAAACAGCAGCCAGGTTGGAGAGAGAGACTCATTTCCAAGATTAACCATTTAACCATGTACAAAGCAATATTTGAGTCTATCAAAATATCTGTGAAGCGCTTTGAGACATCTTGAAGACATGATAAGGCGCTATATCAAATGCAAGGATTATTATTATCAACGTACTAATAGCCAAGCAACACGTATATGCACAACATTACTTGACTGAGGAAGAGGGATGTATGTTGTGATGAGGCCAAGAAGAGATTGTAACATGCTGAACATACCCCACAAAGGGAGATTAGGAAATCAACCTCGACAAGATGTGAGGGGAAAAAAATAAATCTTCTAAAATTGTTGGAATGTGGTAACACAAATGAATTATTCAGCTAATATCGTTTGATATGTGATAACCTCACACATTTTTTGCACTTTTATTTACAAAAAGAGATGATATATAGACGATCCTGTTTGATTGAATAATTCTTGACTGATGGCAACGCCATTAATATTGTCACTCAGCAGCTACTGGAGCCAAAATATTGATTTAACACAGATTTGCGTAGACTAGTGTGAATTTGCGGTGGGTCACTTCTTGACAGACTCACGCACAACCCCACCCCCATGGGCCATGGGTTGGCCACCACTCCTCTGAAACCATTCTATACCTTTGCGCAGGATACATGGCTTCCGACACAGAAGATGGTTACTTTTCGGGTCATCAGATGATTGCAACCGCCGCTTCCCATACATGTTTTCCACAGGAAGTCACGGGTGTAATGTCCTGCACGCCTCTCGTAATGCACGAGAAGCGATGTCAGCGGTGACCTGACAACTGGATGCAGAACCAGCAGCCATTTTGTTCTGAGGCACTGTTAGAACGCAATGTTTAACAACAGGGTCGCCCAATAAAAGAATCTTACCATGCGAAAACTATAACAACAACAAATTGCTATATTTATATAGCGTCCCTCACACGGGGTAGAGTCCCGGAGCGCTTGTAAGAAAGAATAATATACTCAATCCCCTGCATATGACCCAAACCATGCTATTTTACATGTATCTATGTCATTGGCATGTTTATAATTAACTGCTTGGGATTTCCGCGCCAAAAATCACAGGACAGCTGTTATAGGTCATAGCTGTAGTAATTATGGCTGACGAACATACAGCATTTTACAACTATGACTATGCAGCATTTTGCAACTTCATAACAAATGTCGTAAATCATTATCTCGCGTGCTAATAATCATAATTTTTTCATGTTTATTCCCCTTCAGTCACAGTGAAACTTAAACATTGCGGGGTTATTCTACGGGATTCCCCAATTAAAAAACTATAGCCATTGTTATTTTGGCAGTCAGTGGAAAATATGTCAGTGCATCTTGACAGACCAGCTATTCTCGCCTCTGAGTCAGAAGGATACGGGTTCAAGCCCCATGTCGAGGCTTGAACTCAAATAGTCAGTGCTGGGAGGGGCGCGGTGGGGTGGGGGTTGCATTGTCAGGGGTGCCTTCGGATGAGATACTAAACCGAGGTCTCGTATGTCTATTCAGGTGGGCGTTAAATATCCCATTGCATTAGTTGAAAAGAGAAGGGAGGTGCTCCCAGTCTTCTACCCAACAAGACCCCAAATAAAATTGGTCAGCCGCCCTCGTATCACTCTGCCCTCCCTCATCCCAACCCTGTCCCCACCCCACCCCCACGCTCGGGTCCTGATCCCTGACTATTCAGCGCCTTGGGACATCCTCCCGCCGTGAAAGGCGCTTTACAAATGTAATTTTGTTGTAGTTGTTCACGGTAAATCCTGTGAAGCATTTTGGGACGCCCTCCTGATATGAAAGACGCGATACCAAATGCAAGGATTATTATTATTATTCCAAGCCAGCCACTCCTTAGACTCCAATGCCCAGCCTGACCGCAATCCCAAATGAATTCACTTCTACACTGAGTCATTTAAATTAGCAGCAGCATCCCTCTACACACAGGCGTTGTAAAGAACGCGTGAAAAATCTTTGAGGCATTGAAGACAGATTATCAGGTCATCAATTCTATACGGAAACCCAATCCAAGGGATTGTCAACCATGTGTTGCCCAGTGCACTTTGCACATCATGTATTTCGAATCAATGTATTTTTAAAATCTAGTTTATATACTCAACCATTTTAAAAATACATTGATTCAAAATACAGAACCGTCCAGTATTGTTTATACTGAGTCAAGGTTTTATCTCCCAGGCACATTTTGTAAATCTTTTCAGACCTTTGTCTGCCACTTTTCACCTTAAAGATATTAGTACATCCACACTCTTTTACATTTCCTCTGTGCAATGCCCGTGCGCTCGTTTTTCTAGTACAGGTATTTAAGCTACAGCAATACTGAATGTAGATTTGCTAATGTCATGACTGTTAGACTACTTACCTCCCTCAGCCTTCCTGTGACAATCTACTCCAAACCCAAGTTTTTGGGTCACTACTCCTTGATGTTTCCCATCTTCTCTTCTCTTTTCATCTTTGCTTGCTCCTCCACCTGGGGCTGCGCGTTTGGTTTTAAAGGATCTCTCACATGTAGCATACATCCAGTACCTGCTTAGTCTCTGTTGTTGCTCTGTCCCTCCCACCAGCATGGTTAAATAGTAGCATGGGCGTGGGTGCAGGAATGACAGAGTAGCTCATTATACATCCTTTGCTTAACTCTCTCTACTCATTCCTCCTTCTTTGAGCAGCTTTTTTTCTGCGAGAAAGCCGAAGTTTTAGGCAATGAATTCTGTTTAAATAAATCCAAGGAACTGTTGCTCCCCCACCAAAGCTAGGGAGAACGAACGAAAAACCTGCCAACCCTTCACAACACCAGCCTCTAAATGGTTTTCGTGGTGAAAGCGACTGCACACTGGAGACAAGGTGCAATGACTGCATTTCACACTATTGCTATTGCACTCTGGCCAGTTCTTGAATATCTTTCTTCAACATTAGCTTTGGTCTGTTGTAATACTCGTCAGTATTTCACAAGTCCATTAGCATGGCAGAATGGCAACGACAATACACACACACATAATACCAATGGCTATACCCCCTTACCTGTTACAATGGGATAAGAATGAGGAACTGAGACGCTGGTCCCTATATCAACCGCTGCAGGATTTAAGTTTGACTTCATATCTTCCAGTCCACCCGTCAGTGGTCCCATGGCGGAATAATCTGTGGACTGCAAACACAACACATTCTTGTTAATAACTTCTATCCAAAGGCATACATCTGCTTTGCTCTAGAAATTGGCTTTCCTCTTACAAATAGCACTCCATTGACAAGTGTTGGGTTAAAGTGCTAAAGCTTTGAGATATTGCACGATGGAAAATAACCCAGCACATGGAGGATAAAAGATTTTGCTATGTATCATACCTGATCTACACCGACTTGAACACAAGACGAATCAGAGGTATAACAATGCCCACCTTACAACCCTTTCCCTGCTTGAGCTATCCAGGCCCACGGTTTTTCCTCTGGGATGCCAAATATGGCAAAGGTTCAGTATTGACCTCAAGCGCGCAACATATAGGTTTATCAGATGCAGAACATGTCATCACAAGAGGCTATTTAGGCTTCGTCAATGCATCTAGTTTGCGATATTTGTTAATAGAATTAACTCCTTAATAAAGAATTCCAGACCTACATCAAATCGGAGCGGAGTTCCTGACAATCGGCCTGACACATTGTCACACACAGTGAAGAAATCCCAGTTTACTCTACTCGATTCCTTATTAAGGAATCTTTTTATAAAACACCATAAATTAGACCTCATCAAATAGTATTGGGGGAAAAGAAAGAAATGGGCTAATCTGATCGCAGTAGGCAGCTCCAGTGAGGGAATGGACAGAAAAATATTATACGCTAGAGTAGATCATTGCTTCACAACGCACTCCTTTGTATAACATTGCCCTGAGGTGGCTCCCTGGAGTTTGTCTGGGGAAACTCCAATGTAGTTCATAATATTCACATTTGAGGGATGTTCAGATGAAAAATCCTTCTCATCTCATCCTTCCACCCCCACACTCCCATTACATCATTACAAGCTCCATTACAAGCTATTTCTTAAGTGTGTCCAGAGTCCTGGCCTCAGCCACTCTTCCACCTATTAGTTACCCTCTGGCAAATAAATGTTTGTCCTAATATTGCCAATTACAACCCTAAACCTCTGTGCTCTTACCCTGATATTTTGGCGCATCTGAAAGTATTTTTCTGGATTTACTTCCCAATCCCATTTTGATTCTTATATACTTCTGAAAAATCCCCTCTGAGCCATCTCTTTTCAAAACTGAAGAGCTCTAACTTATCCAGTCATTTCTGTTAGCTCGTTCCTCGAACACTGGGGATCATCCTCATTACATTACCTCTGCACCGCATCTATGCCCTGGGCAGAACCCCCTCCCCCCACCACCCCTCCCGCCTTATGTCAAAGTCCAACGTTTCATGAAACAGACTGAGCACTGAAAACTGCTCACTTATAAAATAACAATCATATAATAATCTTTGCATTTCTTATAGCGCCTTAGTACGTCTTCGAGATGCCACAAAGTGCTTCACGGAATATATTATAAAATGAATCGACTGCATATTTTGCCCCGACTTAATGGGGCAGCCAATTGCACACAGCAGTGTCCCACAAACAGTCATGGCTTGAGGGACCAAATTATTATATTTATATATTTTTTGCCGAATAGTGGCAATTAGTAAACAAAGTTAACAATACCGCAGTCTACGGCAGGCTATTTAAAGGACCCCTTCCCCCTCCCTGTGTTGCCCAGTTAATTTGGGCCAGATATTTGATTTCTGCTCTTCAGGGATCCCTCTCAACGCTGACAGACACTATAAGGCAGGGCTCAAGATTAAGAGAAGCTGAGATCTGTGTACAGGAGCAATAGCTGCTGCAACCCTCCCCCATTCACTTCCTCCCCGCACCTCAGGCGAAACTTAGCGCAAATCGTACATCAAAAAATATACTATTATATATTTACTCCCTGCAAGCATTTCTACCACTTTCCCCGCTACCAATTCCTGCCGGTAGCTCACAGTGAAGGGCCCTGGGGGAGCTATGATGAGCTCTGTGTCAAACATTTCCAAATTCCAGGAACCTTTTTAAGGAAATGTCAGATTCCAATCATGCTGAATAGCATCTCTAATCATCCTCCTGCATCATTAGCTTCACTTTGAAACTCATCAAAGTGGTTCCTGCAAGCTTAAAGCACCCTTGATCGACTTCACCACATGCTTGATCCCTTGGCAGATTTAGCTCCCCCAAATTCCTTACTCGAACAGTAATTCCCGTATTCCTCGCTGGAGCAGTAATTCAGACTGTCAGACTCCACCACTGTGAAGCTCTCTGGGAGTCTACCCCACGTGAAGGGCGCTATATAAATGCAAGTTGTTGTTGTTGTAATTCCCACATTCCTTACTGAATGACTCATTCCCATCAGAACTTAATTTTTTTTTACAAATGGTATTTCCCATTACAGTCATAACATAGGAACTCTTAGACAATTGTGTTGACAATCTTTACCATACAGTTCAATGGTTGCACCGTCTCTTTGATGTGTCAGGCTGGTGCAGTTGGTAGCACTCTCGCTTCGGAGTCAGAAAGTTATGGGTTCACATCCCATGTCAGAATTTTGAACTCATAAAGTCCAGGCCGACACTCCAATGCAGTGCTGTGGGTCTGCCCCGTTGTTGGAGATGAGACATTAATCCATGGCTGTTTGTTCAGAGAAAGGAATTTCTCCCCATATTCTGGCCAGCATTCCCCTAAATAAAACTGATTTGTTTCATACCTGATTATGGGGTTCTGCTGTCTGCAAATTTGCTGCTACTTTTGTCCACAAAACACAGTCACTACATTTAATAATACATATACTGTGAAGCACTTTGGGATGTCCTCCTAATGCAAAATGCATTATTCCAAATGTAAGCATTATTATTATTATGATTCATGGAGATTGGATCTTGGCCCAAATGATTTTATTTTGTAATGCCACATGTTCATTTCTCTGGATCATTCAATCTTTGTTTTTGGCAATAAATTGGCATTTGGGGAATATTGAGGAGAGGATCATTTCTCCTCCCGCCCCCACACAGTCACCTGTGGTGTACTCTCTTGGTGATATCATCTGCACACTTCCACGTGTATGCAGATGTTACTGAAGTCTACTTTTCCTTCTCAAGTCGCGATCCCAGTCCTATCGATGTTCTGACTGCCTGCTTGTTTGACATCAAAGCCTGGATGAACGGCAACCTTCTGCAGCTGAACATGGACAAGACTGAAACCATCCTCCTTGGCTCCTGTCAATATCTTCTCACCTTTGGTTCTGAATTCCTTAATCTTCCCTGCCTATCTCTCAGATTCACTGAACCTGTATGCAACATTGGCTTAGGATCGATCCCCAGTTATCCTGCCTAGCCCTCATCCAGATCTTAGTTAGGACTGCCTTCCTCCACCTCCGCCAATTGCCTTCCTGCACCCTGTCTTACTTCAAACGCTACTGAAACCCTCATTGATGCTTTTGTCACCTCCCACCTTGATTTTTCCAATGAAATCCTCCCCGGTTTCCCCAGTTCCAGTATAAACAAGGTTTAAATGTTTCAAAACTCTGCTGCCTGCCTCCTCACCCATACCAGGCTCTGCACTGCACCCCCATCACACCAGTCCTTGCCAGGCTCAACTGGCGCCCTGTTGCAGAATGGATCAATTTCAAGATCCTCACTCACCCTTTGAAATCGCTTCACAACCTGGCCCCCCCTACTTCTCCAATCTGTTCACCTTCCACTCCACTACCCGCCATCCCCTCCGCCCACCGTTGGAGGCCATACTTTCAGCCACTGTACCCCAAATCTGTGGAACTCCCTGCCTCAATTACTCCGTCTTGACCCCTCTTTACCATTCTTCAAATCACACTTGAAGACTTTCCTCTTCGGCTGTGCCTTTGGTCACCTCCCCTTCCTTTCTGGCTCAGCGTCTGGCTGTTAAGTGCTCCAAGACCCTACCTGTGTGAAGCGAGTGCTATATAAATGTGAGTTGTTGTTCTTGTTGTTCTTGGAATGGTGTTCCGAGCAGAGCAATGTAATCCCCGTTCTTTAACACAAGTTTAATGTCTTCTTCAAATGGCAGCACCTCAAACATTGCAGTGCATCCCCAGCACTACACTGGAGTGTCATCCTAGGCTGTGAGTCCAGCAGGGAGCCATCTGGGAGGTCGGTAGCAGCTATTAATTTGGGGCTCAGAACTTTCTGACTGAGACGCGAGCTGAGCCAGGCTGAGAGCTAAATCCTATACCTTTCGGGATTAAATATTTTTGATTTAATCCGGAAAGGGGTGGAAGTAATTACCCTGTTCTGTGCGTATGTCTATGAGAAGAGCCGCAGAAAGGAAAATAAAGACTCATTGCTCTCCTCCAGATAGAAACACCAGCTTTTGCTGGGGCTCTCAGTTCACCAGAGGTTTCCATTCCCTGATTAGCACAGATATCAGATTGACGCTCAATTGTCAGTGAATGTTCGTCCCAAAGCATGGCCTGTCTTCCCCCCCCCCACCCGTCACCAGTCCCCCCCTAACCCACAGCAGCCAGTTTAGAACCAACCCACTCATCACACAGGTGACTGCAGTCTGACCCTGGCCTTTGCAATTTATACCAATCTTTGTTTCTTGATGTGTGTGAGACGAGTGATTTACTGCTGCACCCTTACACCACACTGCCCACTCTCTGAATGTCTATATAATCCCTATGTCAGGATCTCAGGGTAATAATCTGGGATATTTATTTCTGCATTGCCAGGGTCATCAAGAAAGTAACTGGTTTAAAATAAAAAGAATGCACAAATATATTGCAGGGTGGAGAGGTAACGATGCAGAAAGAAGTCTTTTGTTTTCCCTCTGAAGGCTTAAGGGCGGATGTGTTCCTTTCTCTTTATTTCACCTGTTATTCTCTGCACATAAACAGCTGCATTTTCGGTTCCCTCCCTTTCTTTTCTCATTTTCATTTCTCTCTAATGCCGACATGTAAATGTCTGAAAATAGCAGCGGTAATTGAAGATTATGAAGTATGGCCAGGTTTTGACAGGCCACTAAGGAAGATGGATTATCCTCATTTTTCTGTAAATTCTGTCAATTTTGGAATTCATAAGCTATCAACACTGATACAAATGTGAGTCCACAGCTGGGTAAAGAATGGCATTGAACCGCACATCCCAGAGTCGATTGGTTTCCAATCCCCTCTGATAGAGTCAGGATCATGCCAATTTATTTCTTATAAAATTGAGCTAATTTTAAGCAAACTGGTTCAAATAGGACTGTGCAACAGAATGTCTTTTCTTTTCTTATTTATCTCTCACTGCTGAACAAGATGACTATCCAGACCTCTTTGTAAGTTAAATTTCCTCAGGACAATCACAGTTTAGTTGCAGCAATTGTTTTGCTTTTTTTCCTTTTCCATTTTCCCATTACTGGGAATAAATACTGCTGGGACTCTTTAATAGCCCACTGCAGCCCCATACCAATAACAGATGAGGTTTAATCGTGCAACACAAAAATTATTTAGCCTCTGTAAGGACATTCAATGTCATTTGCATAATGACATTTCCATCCCATACACCAAACCTGGTGCACATAAACAAGACGAGAGACCATAAATAATAATAAATCGCAATGTCTGTGTTCCTCTCGCAGTAATAGGAGTCGCTCTTGTAGAAATTATTTCTTTGGGAAATGGAGGCTATAATTCTCAAAATGTGTGTCTGAGCATATTCCTGAGCAGCACGACTGGCTACAATCTGATCGGATTAAAAAAATATGTTTCGGTTCTTTTTTTTCAATCGGGCATTCATCAATCCATCAAAAATAAAGTACTTACAATTACTGTTCACATAGAAATTAGGTTCCTTATTTTAGAATTTGGTGCTAGATTTTAATGACAGTTCCCTATTATTATCGAACGTAAAAGAGAAGGCAGGAGGAGGAGGAGGAGGAGAAAGTTTGGAGAATATTTGTGATTAAAGATAGAATGTAAACACTATCGAGTGGCTCTATGGTGCTGTGCTTTGCGTTCCTTTGTACCTCTCTGGTTGCAGGTCTGAATCCCTGAGGAGGTCAATGTTGGGCTGCAATCATATGCGTGATGGGGTCTGTCAGTTCTTCGATAATTGCTTTGTGAGGGGAATCTACCTGTGATAAACTAACATCCCTGGCCTCCTGAGATGGAGAGATCTCTCGTTCATCCCCACCATCATACACACCAGCCTCTTTATTTTCAGGCACCACTGAGATCTGAGGTCCATTCATAAGTCTCTCCAGCTCCAGGATGCAAAGCAGATATTACGCAGGCGATAAATTCACTGATTTGCATTCAAAACTATAATGCTGCCAATTTCTCCTGTGAAACCTTTTGTGTGTCTGAGCAGAATGTCTATGAAAGTGGATTTACTCCATTTACCGACCGGACTAGAGCACCATAAATAAGTGCACCATAAATTATAATATTTGTTTGTGGATGAAAAGCTTGGCACAGCTTTGGATGTCAAACTGCAGCAGCACAGTGCTCACAAGAGGTCAAAAACTAAGGAGGAGCGTTGGGGTCTAAAGTGGAGAATTTCTAACAGAATTCCTTAATAAGGAATCCAAGTCACGTAAATGGGGGACTCCTTCTGGTAACTGGACGTAAATCACACTGACCCACAGCAACTCTCTTCCTACACACTCTCCTTGCAGAGCAGAGCTCCTACAATCAGAGGGTTTTCTAACACGATTCCTTATTAAAGAGTCCTTATTAAGGAATTCCACATTAAGAAACCCCCTTTAAAAATAATAACAGATTTTACACTCCTGTGTTTCTGAAGATAAGCGTAACAAAAATATTGCCGCTTGCACATCCACCAGAGCTTGTACACCGGTTTCGCCCACAAAATATACAGTCACTACACTTTACAGTATATTCTGCGAAGGGCTTTGGCACATCTCAAACACATGATAAGGCGCTACATCAAATGCAAGAATTATTGTTATGTGCAGGTTGTGGTGAGCCAAATGCAGCCTTTTGTGTGTTTTTTAACACTTCTTTTTAAGTGCATTTCATTCTGCCGCTGTGGTAGCTTTTGTTTACGTTTACATTTAAAGAGACTGAGGAAAAATGAATTAGATGTCATTCCCGTGGAATACAATCAATTTCAGTTCTTAAGAACGGCAGCTCCTATTGAGGGCAATCTTCCTTCCCAATGACCTTCACTTGAGTTGACCTCTCAAGTGCCCCCTGAACTCAAAGGACAGCCGCCGTAAATGGCAGTGCTCTCATCTATCTACCAATGCCCAGCTTCCCCGATCCCTGGCTCTGGATTTTCCAGGCCTTTCGTTTTGTTTTGGTATTGATCTTTTGGCAGCAATGGGTTGGGTAATTAGCCAGAAATTAGGGTTTCTATTACACAAGGATGACTGGTTCAGCTGATTTATCACCTGAATAATTTAGTGTGATTGAAAGGAAATTAAAATGAACTCCATTTGACAACTGTGTGATTTTATGGGCTTTAGTGAAGAGTCAGAAGCCAAATTAATAGCCTCATGTTGTTTAATAGTCTGCTGAAAGTAAATATGGGGCAGGCTTCTCCTGCTGTAAACCATTCTGCACGGTCTAATGCTTGTTTTAGATTTCTACACCAGTTAATAAATCTACCCCACATCAGAATAGATTCTGGGATAGTATTAGCTGCTGGATGAAACTCAGGTCAGAGCATAACAAGTCCTTGTATCCTTAAAATTAATCCAGGAAATATAGTCAGAGAGAGACACAATAATAATAATAATAATAATCCTTGCATTTGATATAGCGCTTTTCACGTCGGGAGGACGTCCCAAAGCGCTTCACAGAACACACTGTAAAGTGAATTGACTGTATATTTGTGGGCAAACGCGGCAGCCAATTGCGCACAGCAATGTCCCACAGACAGTCGTAGATTGAAAATGACCAATTTATTATTGTTTTTGGTTTTGGAGGGATTATAGATGATACACACACAGCCCTATTGCGGATAGCAAGACAGGTACAACATATACATAGGTCTAGTAGATGGGAAGAATGGTATTGTAGGGGTTTAGTAAATGAGTGCTGCATGCATAAATAGAGGGATACAGTAGGTAGATAAAGATAGATGATACGTACATACAGAGGTGCACTGTACAGATCAGTAGACAAATCAATGCTAAATAAATGAACAAATTTTTTCCAAACAATGATTGAACATGAATAAGATTTTGAGTCTGCAGTGTGTGATCAATTATATGTGATGCATTTATAACTAAAATACGTGTATAGATGTTTATGTATATGCATACTGTAAATACAGATCTAGGACGTGGCTGGAGAAAAAAAGATTGTAGCTGGGCATTTACAGTAAATAGAAAGATGTTTGTCTACTATCAGTACAGGTGTAGATTAAAGATCCCAGGACACTATTTTGAAGGAGAGCAGGGAGTTTTTCCTCATGTTCTAATTTAATATTCTTCCTTCATCCAATTGAAAAAGGTTAATTTGGTCATTGCTGTTTGCGGCGTGATTGTGCTACAAATAACCAATGGTTCTTGTCTACAGTAACTTATTCCGCGAAAAAACTGACATGATTCAATATGATAGGGCACTAATAGTGATACAGTGCAGAAAGAAAAAAAAAGGAAAAACATACAACAAACATACAAATTAGACTTCAACATGATTTTTGTTATTAGATCTTATGTAGTCATTCATTTCTGTGTACAGTTGAATGCAGGAACACTATAACAAGGTAATGATTTCTAATTAAATGAAAGTGAAATCGTGGCCCCTGGATAATGTCAAACAACTGACACATCATAGAGTCCTGTAGCTCAGTGTTGAGAGCACTCGCCTCGCAAGCGAGAGGACCTGGGTTCGATTCCCGGCAGGGCAAAACGTTGGGCAAGTTTCCTTACTCCACACTCCTCTGTTTACCTAGCAGTAAGTAGGAATCTGGTTGTTAGTCGATTGGCGGATCGCTTTTTCGGGGATAATAAGCTCTCAAAAAAAAGCACAATAATAAATTGGTCATTTTCAACCCACAACTGTTTGTGGGACATTGCTGTGCGCAATTGGCTGCCGCGTTTCGCCCACAAATATACAGTCAATTCACTTTACAGTCTATTCTGTGAAGCGCTTTGAGACGTCGGGAAGACGTGAAAAGCGCTATATCAAATGCAAGGATTATTATTATTATCATCCCAATGTCTTCTGGAACCTTAAGCAGTCTTACAGATAATTTTACATTTCAGACACAAGTGAGACTCACAGTAACTTATTTTGAATGTTCTCACCTTATGCACATTTGGTGTCAACACATAATAAAATAAAGCCAAAAGTAGGTCCATCATAAACAAGCGATAGGAAACGTCCTATGCTTAGTGATGTCAAACATAATTGAAGTTTTTAGAGTCTAAGGTAAACCAATGATTGTGATTGATTCATCAGACTCGATCAATTACAAGTGTTCTTGTAGCAAACTATCTACTGCTGAATACTATAACCCTTGCCTTTGACGTAATGCCTAAAATGTTGAATTATTCAAAGCGCTTCACAGGTAGTTGCTGTAAAGCGTAATGACGGTGTATTGGGGTTGCCATCTCCAGAGATTCCATACGAGCACCGGAATTGCTAACCTTAACTGTGTATTTGGAGGCAAACACATCTGCCACGTTGCCCACAGCAATGTTCCACAAACAGCCATGACGTGAGTGGCCAGCTTATTCGTAAACCACAAGTGCCCTGCTTCAGTCTATGAAAAGGTAACCAGTTATCTGAAGCTAGGGGTTGGTTTGGATGAACGTACCCCCATTGGAATTCAGGTAGCAAAGCCCCTTTGCCCACCCACCACAGTTATTTTTCCAGTTTAAGCTTTCTATTGTAATATTTACCGTAAGTTCCTGATAACTCGTCACTCTAAGGGAACAGGGCTCAGTGATGAGTGATCTGGTGTGGCGAGTTAAATACATAATAATAATAATATTCCTTGCATTTGATATAGCGCTTTTCACATCTTCTAGACGTCTCAAAGCGCTTCACAGAATAGACTGTAAAGCCGGGATATTGACAGCGACTTATCACATCATTGAGACATATCAAAGCGCTTCCTAGGATTTACTGTAAAGTGTATTAACTGTGTATTTAATAGAGACCAGTTATGATAGTCCGAAACTGGTTCCAATCCTGAATGTGACTTCAAGGCAAACAGGTAGATGTTCACAGCAGGTATTAGTCACTGAGGTTGCTCTACCACTTAGTATTTTCCTCTGCTTATATAAGAACAATCCCTTAGGGAAATATCTTTTATCAAACCATGAGTGCCAGCACGCTCTTTGATTGATTCGAGAAAAGAAGTAAAAAAGATGATTGAGATGAACGTTCAAGTGTGATCTTTAGCTAATCAATGGAAAGAGTGAGAGACGGAGCTAAGGTCACATGTAACAAACACTTCCCTCTGTTATCAGTACTTGTAATCAAATCATTTCAAAGCAACAACTTACTAAAATCAATCGTGCAGGAAGGTGTTCCCACAGCCTCACAGACCGTTTGGTGAAACCATCCAATAAGACAGGAGGTACTGCTGCCCGTTTGGTGTGAAATCCCAAATAGTAGAAGGATAGTGTTTGTACCCTGGGCGTGTCTGACAGCCAGTTACACGATAAGGGTTGTGGTGATGTAATGGGGTGTCCATGCTGAATTGATGCAGAATCCATAATGTTCCTGCCGTAAAATCAATTGCTACTCAGGGCATTTATCGGATGTAGAATGACACCAGCCTGTGGCGGAGGGGGCTGGAGCCCTTGTACAGGCTGCACTATCACTGCTCTCAGTGGGCTCTCACGCACTTTACATTTTCAGGGTAAAGTTTGAAAAATTCACAGTGTTTCAAGACTGAGGTGGATAGATAGCAGTTAGGTCAGGGTATCCAGAGAGAATGGGGAAAGGGCAGGTAATTGGACTTGAGGTACAGATCAGCTATGATTGTATAGAATGGTGGGACAGGCTCTTGGGCTGAATGGCCTACTCCTGTTTCTATGTGTTCAACTGGACACCTAGAAGTCTTAAGATGAACAAACAGATGACAGGGTTTGTCAGTTCTTCGCTAACAATCAAAACACTCGTCAACATTCAGACAACAGTGTTCCGAGCTGGGCACAGGGAATCCTACATTGTCCCCGCACAGAGACAGGCCATTGAGCCCAATAAGTCTACACTGGGACTTTTCTCCATTTACTTACTATTGAATCACGTTCTCCTCACTCCCCGTTCCCTGAAATATTCTCTTTGTCAAGAATCTCATTTGCTTTTACAACAATTTATAGAATCTGCGTCGTGGGATGTCCTCCAATATAATTTTCTTTCTAATCTCCCCTTCAATTAATTTTGTGATTATTCTAAAATTGTTCTCTTGTGAACGACACTCCATATTCTGTTTACCCTTCTTTGTGATGAAGTATCCATTTGCAGTGCTCAAGAATTTCAAGATGGGTTGCGGTGAAGGAGGGCCTTCTGCCTATTCGATCTCATCCTTCTAAAAAGCCCGTCTTTCCATCACAGCATCAAGATGCTTTTAAATGAGTCCGGTGTCCTGACCTCAGCCACCCTTCCTGGTATCCTGTTCGAATCATTTATCACACACTGGAGAATTCCTAAAGGGATTTCTTTCTGTTTGTCCTGAAGTTTCCCTGGATAACCCTGTCCTCTTCTTCTGCCCTCTTGGCACATCCGAAACTATTATCTGAGTTTTATTTTTTAATCTTATTTAAGATCTTAAATAGCTCTATTATGTCCCCTGTGAGTTGTCTGTCTAGCTCGCCTGCGCACTAGATCATTGCTTTAATGCACTGCGTCTAGCATTTGGGCAGCTCACTTATGGCACAGTGACCAGAACTGCACATTATACAAACTATTAATTGCAATGTGAGTCACTCCATGTCACTGGGCTACATGCTGTAAAAGTGCTGGCTGTGTATGGGGCAGACAGCTTTTGTGTGGATCACCCCCTCAAGTGCTACCATGAATGGGACCTTTTTTTTGGAGGCTGGTCGTGGGGGGAGGGTGCTTTCTGAGCATTGTATCGCAGTGCTGTACAGGTAATTATCCAGGTAGGAAAGTGTAAAATTCATCTGTGCCAGCAAGCCCCACAAACAGCCACGGGGTTGCTTTAACAAGCAGTTTTAAAGGATAAAAGATGGTAACCCTGAGATGTCTAACATTCGTGATTTTGCGACAGTTCCCTAGAGCCCATTTCTCCTTTAATTCACGCTACTTACAATCAGTGCCTTGTATAAGTCTTTGAGAGAAAATGCAAATTCCTGTTCTACATTTCTGGCTTTCTTCCGATAGGCTACATCCCCAAGGCCATGTGGGTTTTTGTGCAGGGTTTTGATGAGTTACTTCCATGTGTTGCACAGAGCAAAGGAAAAAAAAAACGTCGCACAGTAAAAGGATGGTTTCAATAAGAAACGACGCATGGCAACTCCAACCTAATTATCTCAGCTGATTATTTCCAACACGATATCTGCCTGGGGATGTTGGATTCACTTACCCTAGCTTTCATATTCCACATCTATAAAGAACAAAAGCGTTCATTCTCTTCATTGTGCCTAAAGACTTCTCCTCACCCCTTCAACATTTAGATAACTCTATCCCCCAAGTAGCCGGGCTGCGGAACTTTAGCAGTATTTTGCGTCTCAACATTTTTTTTCGTAATATAGAGATTCCCATCCTACTTACACTCAGTGCTGACCTACTGCCAAACTCATTTCACAAGAGATCCATGTCTGTTTTTTTGATGGCAGTTACTTGGTATCAGTATCTTTGTTCGATGGATGGAGCAGGGAATCAAACGTACAGCCTCAGAGGTAAAAATAACAGACATCTCCCTTTATTAACGGGTAGGCAGAGGAAGATACAGAGGAAGCACATGTTCTT